>NW_019211456.1:28377354-28419346 GCF_002443255.2 Varroa destructor | reverse complement strand
TATATATATATATTTGTCATTGGCTCCTTAAATTGTTACGAGTTTCTTTAAAAGTGGCGTCCAATAGTTGATCAAAATGTCGCGTCTTATTATCTCTAACTATCAGCTATTTGACGACAATCAACCTATTATAAAACCTATTTCATCCTCGCACTAGAAAGAGCGCCACAAGGAATCACTTTGGAACATCGACTTGAGGCCCGAAATGTTTGTGTATTGATCCACCCAGACTGGTTCCGGTCAAAAGTCTTCCGTGCTACACAGCCACCGAAAGACGGCTTTCGCATCCGTGTCCACCGAACACCCTGGTGATTTCAGTTACTAATCTACTTTTCTCCTTATCATCCCTACGGTCGATTTATTTCCGTCGCGAACTTTCTTTTTACTAGTTGTAGTTACACCTTCAGCAACTATCCTAATGATGAAATACTATAAGATATCTAGGTTGTATGTATTAGAATAACGCATTGTCTTAATTACCAGCATATAATTAGAATAGTTTCAACCTTTTCCGGTTTGAACATTTTGCCATATCTCAAATATGAAGGACGTTTTATAGCAAAAGCAGCGATTGATTGATTTACTTCAGACCATCGTCTCGTTGGCTCGAGTGAATAGAATCAGATAGTTTGTGATCGGTGTCGATAGTCTCGTTGATGATATCTGCAAGTTCAGCGGAAAACACCTTCAACAAGCGAAAGCCAGCTAGCGATGTAGGTATATGATAGAAAACAACAATAATAATAGTTGCATCACACGGCTTGCTCTCCTTAGTATGGCAGATTGACTGTTTTGATGCAAGAATACTCAATACCGCGAAGTTGAGGCGTGCCTGGCTCGCAAGCAACATTTACAAAAACTTGTAAATGATGATAATATTATTATATAAATTACTGAGTGAATATATATTAAAGCTGATAACAATCACATAACACATACGTTTTCTAAATATCACGAGTGAACTAACATTTTATTGACAATTTTCCTGCCGCCATATTTGCGGTAATTGTTCAAATTATGGATATGTACTCTCTCAATGAATATTATATACAATGCGTCACAATAACGCACCGTATCTCTTATTTGGCCATATATTGCACGCGAAGTAGTGAGAATGCTAGAACAAGACTAAATCAGCTAAGTTGGCTATTCCCATGCAATGTGCATTATATTTTTATACACTGACCATAGCCCAGGCATGAACATGAGGGCTTCTACCCATATATGAATTCCTACCTTTGACTTTACCTTAAACCCAAGGAAAAGATAACCCACTCACGCATTATTTAAAAGGGCTGCAATTCGAATAACAATTGAGATAGAATAGCTTTGTTTGTTGATATCATGTGATGATTCCTTGGCATTCGCCATTTGCTTAGCGGAAGGTCAGGCATTGGACCAGGCCTTAGCAGGAACGAGTTACGTAGTACATCTAGGAATCGAGATTAAAAATATCGATATAAGGTTATAAGTTTCCTAAACTATACCGAACCACGGGACCTATCATTCGTTAATAAACGAAAAAGATGCCATGAATTGCTGATTTCTATAGCCAGACTCATCTGTCATAAGCGTGAATTTCGATTTTAACAATTGAAACAGTATCAGTGCAGTATCAAAATGGCATCAATTCCTGTCACTGCAACATTCAATGGTGCCCGGCCAAATTATGGAGCTTGACATAACGGGTTCATAATCGCCAGTACAAGGTAAGTCCCAAAGTTGAACTGCGACAACTTACGACCTTAGGGGGTTAATGCAGAATCATTACGTGTTGTTGAAACGTTCGATGTAGAACGCATCCCTGCGTATGTTTATAGCCTAATTTTAATCGAACATAGTTTTCCTATGAAATACATTGACGATATATGAGGGAAACGTACACTGGAATTGGGAACGTATACTACTGGGGTTATTTTGCGTTTTCTCGGGTTTTGGGCAAACTTACCCTTAAAAGGTCATTGCTTCTGGGTGTTGGTGCTTTTAAAACCATAATGCTATTCTAATCAGAGAGAGGAAGCACATAGGACTGCTTCGTATTAAAGAAGCGCAAACCTAAAATTTAAAAATGTAGGCTAAGAATCCCACAGTCTGTCACATGCTGGTTTCTTCTTTAACATGTTTTCGCTATTGGCAACCTACGGTTCCTTCAACTAGAGGTTCTTCAATACCACTATCGTTACTAGGACCATGTCTCGTTTCTTGAAAATTTAACCTTCGTTGTAGGCCTTCACTGATGTTCATGCTGTCGAATACTATAAGTTAACGAAGAGTAATATTACCACGACTGATACGTCTGTTGTCGTACTAAAAATGATGATAATAATAACGGAATAATATATAATTTCTAATGATATTGAATAGCAAGTTTTTTTTAAGGCGATTAGAGGAAATGTACGATGAAACCGAAGCAACCCCTCGCCGAGTTTTGCAACGATGAAATCGAAGCAGACATAAGTGAACAAAGAAACGTCTTTATTTAATAGCCAATTATTACGAAAGTTGCTTCGTTGTTCTTTTTTAAGAGAGCGTCATGGCTGGAAAGCTTCAGTGCGTATCGAAACCATTAGAACTATTACACAAAATTGACTGTATATTACGTTGCTTTTATCTAAATGAATCGTATTGCATTTAAGATTATTGTCGAAATGTATATAAAGATTTGAACGAAAGGAACGACACATAGTGGGGTCGTCGTTCTGGTGTCGAACACTGAAATAAAAAAGAACTTGCGGAGCCCTTCAAGTGTACGCGATTTTTACACCTGATTTTTTTGAAGAAATTGATTTATTAATTTAAAGCAAAGAAAATTTCATCTTTTTAATACGTCGTTCCTAAGTAGAGCACGTAACGAATTAAGAGAATTCTAACAACTGTAACCTTCACGTTCAGAATTCAAATCTGCAGTACCTTTCGAGAATTTGGGGGTTTTCTCATCTATTTGCCGAGGGTTACAGCATTTAATTTTTAACATTATTTATAATGCAGATTTAAATGAGTCCCTGCTACATGAACAAAATGTTAGTGTTCCTTTAAAAGTTAGCCCTTTGCCCTTTCATGACTACTCCTAACCAGTCGCATGAGACATGACGTGTAGGATCGTCAGGAGTATTAAGATAGCTTAAGCCGATCATTGCATACGAAGTTCTTGCTTGAAATAGCTGAACGAAAGTAGAATAGGTAAGCAAATGAAAATTTCCTTTCAAATTTCGCTGTACTCTGTTTTGTTCAGGAGTCTGCACTGAGGTAGAATGTCATTCTAAGCAAACCCTTCCCAATTATCAAACGAAACCGTTGTTTTTTTTAATTCAAAGCTTTTTCATAACCATTTTATAGCTATAGATCGGATTGTCTGAATCTTTTAGGGGCTTTTGTTCGCGAAATTAAGTGTATTGAAAGGAAGCGGCTTGTTGGGCTGACTCTAACCCTACTTTACTTTTGCTTCTTCATCATGAACGTCTTGAATGTGGGCTCAGTGGTAGAATTTCGCAGTAAATATCGAAATAATTCTCAGCAGTTATGCATAATAGCTGTTAGGCTGTTACAAGCGAACCCGGCGGGCTTAGCAGAGGAAGTTTGACCAGAAGATAATTCCATTTTCCGTAAACTTGCTAATAAAAACCAGTGTAGTTTACTCCAGGAAAAGTGGATTTTGAAAGAAACAAACTTAGTCTCAAAAATCAACGTTCAGTTTTTTCCTCGAAGGCCACAGCGTTGCGGAAATTCATCTAAGGTCAGTAAGACGAAAAGACAAGGTGCATGAATAATGCAAACGTTTCGAGAATAGAATTATCGACCAGCAATAAGGGACACGGGCGACGAGTCTATCGTTACAATCGAGTAGACTTTTCATGAATCTAGAGATTACAATCTAAGAGCTCTCTGAGCACAAACAGACACTTCACATATATTTAATAGAATTATAATCCAAATAAAGAAAATACGAAAACTGACTGAAATCAGCCCCTCGTAAACTAACTCCAGACTGCGGAAATGGTGCATTCTATGTACTATGTGCGAAATTTCCCTTAACAAAAAAAGCTTGTTTGCAGCACACGGTCGGCATGGACGAGGCACAACTCAACCTCTGCCGTTGACCGGAGAAAAATCACGGGACAGAATGGCGCAGTTCTGGAAAAATCGTGTACGGATTTCAGGTAATTTTGAATTTCCGCTTATAGTAACACTTGCAAAAAACAAGTGCAATCATGAGCTACTCGTCGAAAATAACCATCAGTGACTGCAGCTGGCTATCCCAAGTTTCCGAAAAGACTCATAAACCGTTGCCATGCCAATCGAGTGCTTGCTTGACAGCGACGCCGTACCACATCGCTATGCCTTAATTACTCCCTGGATTGAGCAAAGGATTACTCAACGTTGGCCCCAATTCGCCTATTCTCCCGGTTTAAATCCGTGTAATTACGGGGCTTTCCATTTACTGAAAAAAGCAAGTACATCCCACCTTACGTCGATCTAGTCTACTTCGGTCGTTATGCCCCAACTTACTTCGAGCCACCATAAATAAAATTACATATGCTAGGTCCAGAAGCCGCCAAATCGCTGAAACAAGCGCGTAAAGAACAGAAGAACGCGAAGCGCTTCTGGTTCGGAGTCTGCCGGATTCGCTTGCAGTAGTCTAATGCGTTAAATTTGATTTACTCATATAACCGTAGGACTGAATCATCGCTGATTTCGTTTTCTAACGTAACACTATTGCTTACTCGTTTGAATTATAGGGTTCTCTGTCTATGCTAATATATTTTGCAAGCAATGCCCAATGCCAGTGACATGAAACTCTAAAGATTTATTATACTTTTGTAAAGTTTTGCGCCTCGCTGCAGTCTGAGAATGGTCAAGTAGTTATCAAGTGGTCAAGTATGTATCAGTAGTTTACGCGTTCATCTATTGTGTGCAAATGCTAGGCAATGCACGACCACTTTAACCGCCGGGCCCTCCACTTACTTTTATAGAGACCTCGTAATATTTCGGTTGAATTATTACAGGTGTCGTTTTAACATCCTAGGCGACGTCAAGTTGCCGTTTACTGATCACAATCGTAACTGAAGCCGTTTTACCATGTTCATACCGCGACTTGGCGTGTCACGTTTTCGTAGCTCTGTGTTTTCAATGTTTTTTATTTTAGACACGAGTCGTCCGTGTTAAATTAGGCTAGGTACGATTGGCAGGAGGTATTCGCCTAAGTTATCTAAGCGCATACACATTATACTCATGCATACGAGCAAAGGCTATAGCGCTACGCAGTAGAACGATCCGCTATTGGGACTTGAACGAGAGGTATAGGTGTTTTAAGACATTAACACGTACACCTGTCCAAACAAATAATCCGAATATTCGAAACAACTAAAGGCAACGATAGGTTCACTTACATCACTGGTATGGAAGTCGATCCCTTTCTGGATTATATTGACACCCGGACGCTGACGGAGCTCTTCAAGCAGTTGGACAAGGTCCTCCTCATCTTCGAGAGAACCCATCGGATGATCAATGACGTATTGTTCTTGCTGTTGTTATATGGCAACACGCACAGCTGCCGAACCACCCCTAACACAGTTTGTCCATCGACTGCGTTAGGTGCTATCGTTGCACATACCCTACCTAAACACGGTATCCGCTTGCGCACGTTTAGAAGCGAACTACATCTGTTTGCAGATTAATACAGATACACGGTGCAACACTATTCCATTAAATTGTTTTGCTTAGTTCGCATGTAGGTGCATATACACAGAGCTGTTTGTGTTGCTCTTCGTTTCGGCCAACGATATCGGATCACATCTTCATACGCACATCTTTTTCATTGTCATGTACCGTGCGTATTGAACACGGAAAGGAGAGCCCGTGGTTATAAGGATCGCGAATATAAAATGAAGCGATAGAGCTCAAAATTCGATTAGAACGAAAACGACAGGTTCACGATGGCTATGATCATTTGCTTACGTTTATGCATGGGAATAAATGCGTGGTTTTACCGACGATGGTTCTGTCCTAGGTAAGAATGAGTGTTACTTGTAATGGCAGGTTTTTCATTTTTTTTTCCCTTCTTCTAAAAGCAACCTCAATCAGTCAATCAATCAAAGAAAAGGCACCTATTTGCTACAACACGCCAGCTTCGTTCCGTTAACAACTCCCTGTTTCTTCAGCTCGAGGAAATGTTCACGGAACCAAAAAACAGACGGAAAATCGAAAGCTGCATCAAAACAACGCTCCACTGTGGCCAGGCACGACGACAAGACTACTTTTAAGAGGTATTTGTTTGGCTGTCGGTCTATGTACGCGTGCGTGTGCTGTAACTAGGGGACTTCTCAGAACTTTTACAGCCTGCCAAAACGACTGTGACCACCGCTGGTTTTTCGTATGACTAGCCGTACAGTATAACAGATCTACTTTGCCCTGGCTGGTCCTTCCCTTTCTCAGCTATCTCCGCAGTACGAACACAGACCAAACATTACTCGTGCCGTTTGCGTGTACGTTTGTGTGAAAGGAGACGCCGCTGCCCTTAGTTGCGCAGCGGTCGCTAGCAGCAGGAACAATGAAAACCAACCCGATTACGCTACGATAGTAAACGCAACACCGCAGCAAACGGACACTTGCTTACATACATATACACAAACACTTATACATACATACACACGTAGATAGGGACCAGACAACGCCGTTACGTACTGTGTGTGTCTATAGACGCGTGCTTACCGCGAACAAATTGGGGGCTGATTGGGAGAAGTGATAGATCGTAATAAAAATAGACATTGCAATAGCCTCCGAAGGTGTACAAAAGAGAGCGAGAAGTGGGAAGGCTTGCGCTAAGTGAATGGACCACGCGGACCTATAGCAACGGCTGTGCTAATGCCACATAGCTTTCCTATTGCCAGACCACAGCAGCAGACACTTATGGAACAAGCATCAAAATACAAGAAACATCTAATCAGTTCTGTCGGCTCGACACAGTGGTTTAGTGGTGGCAGCACCAGCGTCGCATGTTTTGGCCGGTGAACAGAGATGCGAACGTTATCGTAGATCTGAATAGCGTTGTTCGAGTTGTCGTATAATTCGAACACGCTCACATACAACTACACAAAGATAATATCGCCGAGGTAGTGTGGGGAGGCGGCAGCTAACCTAGCTCGATATTGATTTTTCCCTTGCTTTTCGTAAGAGAGGCTACTGAAACAAGATCGGCTTTTCAAACTTCAAATCTTCGAAAGGAGTCTTTATTAGTTCAAGTGCGATTGAATCTGACGGAGGGCGGGGTGATGTGCTGAAAGAAGAAAAATTGGTGCGCCGTTTTATTTGATGTCAACTTAATTAACACAAATTACAAAGCCAGAATCCCTCGGGGTCGGAGTAGCGAAGTACTAGCATACGAGTGTAAGAGAAGATGAGCCTTTTCGGGGTAATCGTAGCAGGCCGTCTGGTAAGTTAGGCAACGTTTTTTTTTTACATAGCCTCTTACCTTGGTATTGTTAGCAGTAGACGTAAATCATTTGACCTGTCACAAGAGAAGCAGCTTAATAGATGCGGTGCCGTTCACTGCTTGCTTGAAAAGTTTCGCAAGAAAGAAAAAGTTCTTATGGGAGCGAAACAATTCGACAAGCGAACTTCTGCTAACTATATAGTCGATCCATATTCAGGTTAAATTATTCTACGGCAGGGCAGTATAAAACGATCGATAAGTAAATCAAAGGGGCAAAATTTCTAGAAATTCGCAATACTGAGTCGAGATCTCCCATCTTATCTCGTGTATTGGGCCACATAATAACAAGCCAATTAATCATCGGGTCTGTGAATCTGCAGAAATAGATTATTAATGTCTAATATTCCCATATTGCAGTCGCATAGCCAAACAAGTGCTGCCATTAGCTAATCTACTAATGTAGAATAGTTTTAAAGCTTGAAGTGCGAACTCTAAACCACAAACCGTGACAAATATGAAATAGATTTATTTTTCATGCTTGCACGGATATTTTTGGGACTCTGAACTTCCCAAAGATCTTCTATCATTCTTTGTAAACAAAGTCACCGACAAAATAATTGAACATAAACCATAATAACCGG
The DNA here is from genome assembly GCF_002443255.2 of Varroa destructor. NCBI lineage: Eukaryota > Metazoa > Arthropoda > Arachnida > Mesostigmata > Varroidae > Varroa > Varroa destructor. The sequence continues at coordinate 28,411,276 of NW_019211456.1, read as the reverse complement.
CTGTAAGGAAACGAAAGCCTTTCAATTATAGCCTACTTAGGATGACGAATAATCTGAAGCAGATCGTTGTTGTAGTATACTCTTTATGCTTACGTAAATTATTCAGAAGCCCGAGAAAAGTATTTTTAGGCTGATAGCTTGCAGTAGTTAACGCCCTCCATGTAGTCAGTGCGTACATTTACGAGACCAATTAGTCTATCATGTCGTACTGATATGCAGGTCCAGACAGAATTCGAGTCGGTGGAGCCAAACAAATTTCTACTGAACATCGCAGAACCTTTAAAGGTCAACTATGTGACAGTCTTCATGACGGGTGTACAGCCCTTTCCGCAAGGGCTAGGAGCTACAGGTAGTTTTTTTCCAGATTTTAATTCTACCCTTTGATAATCAAGCGTGATAAAATTTCTGCGATAAACTACGCTTTTCATTTAATAATTAATATTATAGTTTCTCATGTTTGACATAACGACATAAAGAGCTTTATTCACGTGTGTTAAAAGGACACCAAAAAAAAACTACAGGCATAACTTCGGCTAGGTGATACTTTAACGATTGTCACAAAACTCATCTAACAAATAAATTTAAAATCTTATATATATATATATATATATATAAAAATATATATATATAAAAAAGTCGAAATCTTAAGAATTTGTTCCGAGAACCTTCATATATTAGCACAGACTAAATATGTAGCCCTGCTGAATGTGCCGAAACTTTTCCACTCAATACTGTTCTACAAAAAGGAAAAAAAGTTCCGAATTTGGAATAGAAGAAAAGGATATGAAGCATTGGCGCAATTCCAAAAACACCTTTGCAGGTACAGCCTTAGATTCGCAAAGTTTTTATGCGGTGTAATAATCACTGTTCTATATTTTTGTCCGTTCCAGTGTACTTCAACATACCAAATCCTGATGGTACAGGCAGTTGGCACTATCTAGGATACATCTGCAATGATAAACCGAGTGCCATCTTTAAGATAGGCAAAAGCCGGCAAGGTGAGTGTTGGAGACTGTGCTTGTGTATGACGTTCTTTACGTTCTCACTTTAAAACGGCATTTTTATGCTATGTTCTATAAATGGGGATAAAAACCACTACCATTACCGAACTGAACTGTGTTTATTATGAATAGCACATAACTGGGGCTGCAATTGTTAAAGGACTAAAAAGAACGACTTCAGATCATTGATAAGTAACAAACACAAACAACCATTGCTCGTTTTTTACATGATTTCCAGCATCTGGGGATACTCACGCGTTTTCCGGCCTAATGCATCAACATAATGTAGGTCAGATGGGCATTTCTGTGGAGAATCTAGCAGATATAAAGTTCATGGACTCGGGAGCCAACGCCCAGAAAGCTCAGGCATCGGTTGATACCTTTGCAGAATTTTCAAAGAAGATGCTAGAAAGTTTCTACAACTATGCGACTTCGTTCGCCGTACCTGGACAAGCAGGCGAATTGTTTTTCCCTGTTCGAACGCTCGAAGGTTGGTATACTAATTTCGAGCGAAAGCTTCAGCAAAATCCGAATTTTTGGAAACAGCAGCCGCAGTCAGCCTAGCAGGACATGATGGTAGCGGCAAACGTAGCGAAAACAACTCAAACCTTATTATCGTGTCAATATAGCCTACATTTTGAAATTTATAGGTCACGAAGCACAATGAAGTGCGCATCGTGCCTAAAGATAACCGCAATTATGCTCACCTTTTGCTCCATTTACAATTCGATATGACCAAAAATCCCACACGGCGGATTTTCTATCAGAAAATTGTCGAAGAACATAATTTCGTTGCTACTCCTGAGCGAATACCTGTTTGTCACCCAATCTGACTATTGGATAGAGAGTGTTTGTATAAACACTTAGGCATTATAATTCCTTTTTAACAAAAACGGTTAAGTTCTCCGCTGGAGTAGATATTATGCCACCTCGACTGTACTCTCTGTATCGATGCCAGCAAATTTTGCTACATTGGAGCGAGAGATATTCACTAAGTAGATAAACTATGGTGTACCTGTTAGACTTTATAGCTACACTGTCGTAATACGTGATTTATCTATGGCTGCTAATCAACATCTGAAGGCATATAGTCGAAAAATTTATCAGTCCTTCAAACTTGGATTGCTGATTGTTAATGTTAATCGTCGTCTAGCTATTTTAGTTTCATCGGTAGTCGTAGTAATTCGACAGTGTTTAATACGGTCCCATTACTTTATCGTGAATAATTGAACCTCAAGTACCAACTTTTTTCCGTTGGGCGACACTGCTGAGCATGCCATGCGCCAATACTGCACCTGAAACCTACACGAAGTTAACTTTAACCTAATCAGCATCATACACCATGCTAGGCACAACAACGTGTGGTTAACTTTTCAACATTGAAGATTACTTGTACGTTACTGCTGAAAACTGCTTATGTATAAAACAACTTTCATGAAAAAGAGAAGCTGAACTTTTTTTTAATTAACTGATGGATTTAAGCGTTGTGTGATTTAATCCTTCTATTTTTTGCGTATTACTTTGGTTACATGTGGACACTCATTAATTATGAATATAAATAATTTTCTCATTTGAAATATTTTGATCTCTTTAATTGAAAAAAAAATACTAGTATATATATATATATATTATCTAGCACTTTCTTCTATTCATGGTGTAAATAGCTGCGTGCATTACCCGAAATTTCTATATTTCTTCGGACGCTATTATATTAGAAATTGGATGGCTGCACAGACCAGAAATGATCATTCTTTCAGGGACTGACGGTTTCCCCACTGTAGAGCTAGGTATGTAAGTGCTATATGAATTGCAATTGGCGTCCACCCCGTTCAAGCAACCTGATAACGACTCACTAGTGTAATTAATATTACGGTTTATTATAAAGAAGGCATAGCACATTGTATAAATCGAAATCTATGAGTACGTATATATATGTACTCATTTTCATCGACAATGTCTAGACAAAAACAGACTAATAATAAAAGAATCCCACTAATAAAAACGCTTGACTAATTGAGGTGTGATATAATTGGTGTCGCTTTATTTTTAGCTTAGTGACTGGTTCACAGTCGTCGGCTTGGGTCACTTGTAAAAGAGTATATATAATTTATCATCGTCATCATTGATGTTATTCATTCTGTTGTTATATTGTGGTTGTTTCTCAATCATATAATAATGGACATAGGCGATATATGCCGCACTTACACATTTGTATGTGTGTGTGTGTATATGTGTGTTTATGTAAAGTGCCCGGGTTGAGCCATAATCAAAAAACCGTGACAAGTTTTCTGCACTTATTTTTTTTAATCAGCTATAGACTCGAGTGAGCTAACTGCTCGATCAGCATTTTTGCTGTATTCATGCATGTATATGCGTGTATACATATATCCGGACATGTAAATGCCGGTTGTGTTTTCTCGTGCTTGTTGCTGTTGTTTTTACACCAGGCCTATGTGGAAAATGAGATCATCGAGTCTACCCAGGATAAAACAAACAGCATTCAGTATCTGTTCCGGGGCCTATTTATTTCAAGTAATCATCATTCTCTCGTCCAGCTATTCTTTTGTACCACCCTCCGACACATTTGTCCCCTTGCTCTTCACCTTTGCCTCAATACGCTTATACGGCCGGAATAAATAGCTTTATCATGTGTATATATATATATATATATATATATATATATATATATATATATAGATTTATTTATATATAGAGTTGTATGTATATAGCTTCATGTATATATTCATGTATTTATATTACACATGCTGCGGCTGCTGCGCGTAAGTACAACGCCTGTTCGGTGTGTATGTTGAAAGGTCCTGCCAGACATCGCTTTTGGCGCACACAAAAAATCCCATTTCGCTTTGCTCATTCATCTGTTCTACTAGACCATATGCGCTGGGCAGCAGATCTTGACATATCACTCCCCGAAAAGGTGCCTTTTAATCATTTTTTATTTGTCTGTGTTTCCCCGTATTTGCTTTATAGACTCTAATAAATTCCTTCTGCCAGCACACACATCCATTGCAAAACTTTCAAACCATTCATTCATACACAGTTGTATTTATATGTCATAACTTATTTTCCTCAGATTTTTCAGATAGTTTTAATTTGGTTTAGTTAGATTTTTGTTTGTTTTAGTTTAGAAATGGTTTTTAAAAATTCATTTTCTCACTGTACAGCCAGTGTAAGACGCAATGCATTGGTCCTTCAAAAATACCTTGAACCTCAAGGCCTTTCTTTAAGTCAGTACATCTCCATAGCATTTTGTGAAGAATTTTGCTGCGTATTTATAGCTCATTTTTTGCCACTCTGAGTTCACCCTTGTATACTGAAAGTGCGCACATTGAGGATGTTACTTGGTGGACCTTTCACTAAATTAACGAAAAAATAATAAGATCATTATCAAGAATATCATAGGAATCAATGCACTTGTTGTTTGAGTCACGAAAGGGACTACCTAGTGTAAACTTGTCTTCGCCTTCTTTATCGCGGCATCAAGTTGCCGCCTCTGTCAGTAATTCACTTCGAGATTTCTTTTTTCCAGGCATTAACGTCGTTAGTTAGTTTTTGGTGACCGTGATTCTTTTTTGCTTATCGTTTTAATCTTATGTAGACGTTAGGTTCTTTTTCTGCAGCTGCTCTATAGCTATTTTGTAAAATGGGGTAGACTGTATATACAAAGCGACATTGTATGCTTGTGTAGCTAATTTTTCGCTGTTCCATACATATCAACTTGTTTTTTCCTGTTTGTTGCGTTAGTTGATCATTATAAGAATAGTACTTATTTATTACAGACAGACTACAGTACGTAGTTCAGATACTAGTTGGCCAAATGTCTACAAAGTATAGGAAACTATAATTGACACGGTTTGTGTGAGTAAGTGTTAATTTTATCGCCTGGAAAATGTTTTGTGTCCAAAGTACACTATTCTATTTTGTTATTTATTCATTGTTATAATCTATACTAGCGCTACACTTAAGTCACACTACAACCATCTTAGCTTACGGTCCTCGTGTTACAATCAGTTCGCTTGTTCGCTGGTGACAAACGCCGGGAGAGGGACAGTTGCTATCACAAAACGAAATTGCATCGGTGCACCAGTGCTTGATAAACTAATTTTAGCGAACCAAGTTTAGATCCAAACCTGGCCTGCAGTGTTGACCGAATGTGCTTTTCCACTCTGTCCCATTGATCCCGACGCGCACATCTAGCGATCCGTCATTGAACATCTCTTACATGGTGCGGAGAGTGCAGTCGCGCTCGGAATCGCTCGCATTGCCATTTATCATCAACCCGTTCTCAATCACGACTCGGTCGATTGTTGTTGAATGCTCGCCTAATTTGCTTTCATTTTTACTAGGTGTATCTGTTAGGTGTTGTTTTGTCACAAAGCGACGCGTTTCTCAACACAATAATCGACCGTCTCTGTTCATAGAAGTACCTTCTGATCTAGTTGTTGAAATAGTATTCATCATAGTAGATTTGCAATATCAGACAGGTACTTCCTATGCCGCTCAGCTAGCTATCTAAGCCCTAAACACATTCAGTATTAGTTATGGTAGGGCTTACGCTTTCTGTACACTTCATTTATAGGGACAGTCGTTCGTTTCACCTCGTTCTGGACATTTCGATCAAAGTTCCGCGGCTAGTGTCTTTTCTATTCGATCCTGTACCTCTTATAGTAGCCAACGGATATTCTGGCTTGGTGTCCGTATATCGTGATAACTCAGGGTCCGCGGGATCAGCATTATTTTCATACTCTTATCGTCGTTCGGTTTTCATCCCCATTTCGCGCAGGGTAAAGATAATAAGAATTGTAATATATCGTATTATTCATTCATCATGACTAGACAATCGCACCTTGACTAGATCTTTTCCAAGTAGCTCACGCGCAACTATATATTTGTTGTAGTTAGAGGTAGTCGTCACACCTTCGACTGGTAGTCGGAAACATGCGACACACCTTGTACCGGCACAGTTTCCACAGTTTTGGCTTCTTTGTGGGACTTTATAGGACAAGAATGGCCAGAAAAGCCCGTTACTCTCGGCATGGCGTTTCAACAAGGGGATATTCTTTTCTCTTTTTATCTTATCTGTGTTTAGAGTAAACTTGAGACCGACCGTACTTCGTATGTGTTTATTACGCTTTCTAAAAAGAATCTCTTATTTTAGTTTGTTTCAAGTTCAAAGTCAAAAGACGCCTGTGCAATTGGCAGCAGGCACTCTTATTGAACGAAATGCACAAAGATTTTTAATTAGTCAACAACTCTGTATGTGTACTTGCGGTTTCTCGTTTCCTACGCCAAAACCAAACTCAGGTCGCATCCGTTCAGGCTTTCACACACAGCGCCTTGTCCACTTGTAGCCGATCGAGTAGTGCCCGATCTTACCTTTTTTGCTTTTCACACTAAGATAAGAAATAATAATATAACTGCACCTTTGACTAGATCATTCACAATGAGATCATCCCATTTTGCACAACTGTTGTCAAGCACATTCACACGGCCAGGAGGGACACTGCACAACGATCTTCATCTATATATTTTATGTGGAGTTCATACCGCTGTGGCTGTCGTTGTTGCCGTAGTTGTCATTAAACAATAAGGCTACGTTACCATGACTAATTAATTATAATAATAGGTTTATGCTCACAATGTCCTGGCATTGAAATCCATTCATCTCGGGTCAGTTGATGGTTTTTCTGTCGGTTGGGTTATTTCCTGCCAACTGTTCGTCAGTAAAAATAAACTTCGAGGTACAATTTGCATAGAACCTCTCTGCAGAGTTCTAATAAAATACTTTGTCGCAGAATAATAAATACTTTTGTTGTGTCTTTGGTATGGGTTATATTTTACCGTTGTCAGTTTTTCGTCGTTTTGGCTCAACTTCTCAGTTTTCCTTTGTCCCTTGTCTCAACCTCCCCTTTAGAGCTCTCTTCGCCAATTTACAAGACATTTTTTGGATCATTGAAGACTGTTTGGGCCGTGTTGCGTAATCGGCTTTTTTGCTCATATGCTGCTTACATATCCTGAAAACCTCATTTAAAGATCTGTGATTGGACAAAATGTGGCTGAACGCTTGCTGCCATGGCATCGATACTATTGTTAGGGAGAAAGTGGTTGTTCCATTGTGTTTCTTCTCTACTAATTTTAGCCGACCGGACGGATATATATATATATATATATATATATATATATATATATTCTTATAGTAATCGTCCAAATTTGCCCGTATCACCTACTTGCGTTATAAATGTGTGCCTAGAACTTGATCAGTATCTTATTTTTCATTCGCCACTCCCATGATAATTGACCAAGTCGCCATGGAATCACGTTCTCACATCATCATGCCATTCACATTGATTAAACCCTTTCACTTGACAGCTGTCCGTACTGACCCCAGACCCTGGTCGCTAATCGACTTTTACCTCTTAGCTCATCGTTCGTTAGCTTTATAACTTTATCTTATCCGTTCTTATTCCGTCTCATTCGCACGTTAGCTAAACAAAAACTCCATTTACAATGCCATTCCGGAGAAGTCTACGGCCCGGCAGAATCACGAACGTGATCGACAGAAATTCGGGTTTCGTTTACACCCTGCATGTTGTCTTCTATTCGGCTGAATGTCAAACAACAATCCACTCGTTACATATCAAGCGCTTAAGATTCAGAGAGATTTCTAACCGCACCACTTAAGCAGTCGGTGATTATTCGGGCAAACCATACTGTCGCAGGTAATCAAAGCCATTGGTCAGTGGTCACACTATGCTTAATTCGATCACGTTGCGTTGCCGGATATAGACTCCGCCCATTCAGCAGCGACACTTTCGGGCTCTGATGGTAACCAACCAAGCTATACGGCTCAGCTAACCGTACTCCACCCATTAACACTATCGGCAACGCATTATGATACGAAACAGCAAGCCGACGAATGACGCATTGCACTACCGAAAAGACCTGGTTCAAATCTGATCGACCCACATTGTACACCATCATTGACCGATACTAATTCACATGACGACACAATTTTCAAATACTACATAATTCTATACAGTACCAATAGTATACCCACCACGACGACCGCAAATCGGTTATTGCCAGAAGTCGTCCACGTTTCAAGTGTAGCTATGAAACACCCAAAAAAAACTCATCGAGAGAGAACGGCACACGTTCGCTCAATTTCGGGAACCTGTAAAACATGTGTAACACTGTAACCTTTGCTGCCTTGGATTATAACACTCACAGGGTACCCCTCGCAGCGTTTCGAATTCACTGCAATATTGACTAGATATTCTTTCGCAAACGATTTCATTCTCGAAAGCGAGACACAGTGGTAGTTCTGGCGTACGGACCTATTCGAATTGGTCCATTCAGATCCATGTGAGAAAGTTTTGCTACTTGACAATAATCGACTAGATCATTCAGGTCCTCTATCATAGCATGGTCATCCGCCTGTTGCTCACAGGTTTCGATCGCACATTTACTCAGTCGCACATGACGACAACGATGCACAGGATCTTAGTAGTTTACTTCACTCCGTTTTCCTTGCTTCACTTCCTTAATCCTTTTCTTATTATCATATCTTTTATCGTCATCACCATCAACAAACAAGCTAGTCGCATGCTACTTATTTAGCTGTTCTGGCTGCCTTGCTAGCGGCTTCCGAGAGGAACATCTCCCGGTGCTTGCTGAATTTGTGCGATCGTAACGCCGTGGGGTCGGAGCATCGGTAGCTGCAGTACGGACAGCTGTAGGGTTTCTCGCCTGTGTGCAGCCTTTCGTGCAGGGTGACATGGCTTTTCTGTTTAGCTGCGTATGCGCAGAAGCGGCACCGGTATGGTCGATCACCGGTATGCGTCCGCTGATGAACGTTGAAGACTGTCTTCGATTCCGTCGTGTAAGTGCAGTACTTACATCGGTAACGCCAGCCACCCCCACTTGCACTTCCATTACCTTCGCCGTTGTGGACTACGACGCTGTTTGGGTGTGCGTGATGATTGTTGCTCGAATGATGGTTGCCCCCAGTAGCCGAGCTGATGCCCTCGAGAAGTGGAATCATCCCTAACGCTGCTAATTTCTCCGTATCTGAGAGTATCATCTGAAGACTGCTGTCTGTTGATTCAAATATCCGACAAGACAACGATAGATACAGCGGGCACGGGAAGGGAAGCATCGAAGAAATAGGCAAAGTTAACAATGTTAGTTCTTGTTGCTTGCAGCCCAAAAAGGTGTGGAACTTTTTAGCAGGAACGATAACCCTGGTGAGTTCTTGTGAGGGCCATGAGAAACAGCGAGTTCATGCAAAACATAAACAATTCCATGTATAGGCCATATCGGTGAGAAAACAATCGTAGAAAGCAACTAAGCAGTATTAATAATAATAATTAAACACTCGATTTCGTCACTTAAGTTTATGCTAGTTCACCGCATACAAGATTAAACTCGTTAACATTTATTTGTTTTTTTTGCTAGCTTTTCTTTAAGAGTTTATTAGAAGGTAGATGGCCCATATTGCTGTTACGATAGGTGGTCAAATCAATGGGCCGAAACTGAGTGAAGAAAAGTGGTATGAGGTAGAAAGTCAAACACCCATCTGCAAGAAGACACGAGCGTTAGTAAAAGAATGTTAAATCACACTTCAATATTAATAGTTAGTGACACACATACGAACACACAGGCACACAACGACTAATCACACAATTTAGACATTAACACTGACTAGTCGAAAGGCACGTCACAGTAATCATCTTCACTCGAAGGATTGACTACTTACAGATCAAAGCCCCAACTCATACTTCCTCTTCCAAAAAATAAGTATAACTGATGTACCGCTTTCTCAACTCCAAGGGCTCTGAGTAAAACAAGAATTTAATTTCTAAAAACAAACAAATTCTCACTATTTATTCAACATCACGGGTGTCAATGGAGTGACTATTAATAAGACACTGAAGCATTTTGTTATTCATTTTTAAACGGCTTGGTCTGATGGGGATTAAACCGATCATGGAATTCGGTAAAGCAGTGGCGACAATACAGATCGTCATCGCAGTCTATACACCGCAGTGCGGCGTCTTCGTTGCAAATCACACACCAGGGAAGTTCGTCAAGTTCGGCTGTATTTGGTGGTTCGGGGATGTGGTCTGCAATTTTATCCTTAACCAAATCCTCGGTCCTCATCTCAAGCTCGGTTTCCTTTATCAGACGTTTCACAAGATCTGCCGTAGACATTTCACCAGCGTCCGTTGAGATCATATCTCTCCCACGAGGAATTAGGTCGATAGGACAGTCCTTTCGAAGATTCTCAAGACGACGGCTGATATCGTCTTCGGGTGAGTTTTTCTTCTCGATGTCGACCGTAGCCATAGTAGAAGCAAGGAGGTCGTTCTGTTGTTCCTGTGATGATTTATGGGATCTTGGAGAAAAAAGAATTGAATGCTGTCCCTCGCCGTTCTCATTCAAATCTTCGCCTCGGAGCTTTGCTAAACGTTGCTTGATTTCCTTTTCGTAGGAAACAACTCTAGAGGTACCCGCTTCAGCAGTACTACTGGCTTGGACACTATAGCTCGATCCACCCGATGGGTAAGCTGTAAGTACAAGCGAAGGTTTTGATCGTCTGGCATCCTGCATGGTTTTTAGGGCTTTGGGTGTAATGTCGACATTTGACGTATTCCTCGCCACATTATTAAAGCATGAACCACACACCTTTTTTTTGAGTCCACCAAAAGCCGCAATGTGCATGGAATAGTTCAAACATGATGCGCAGAACACTTTCTTACAGGATGGACACCCCACCTCTCTGTTAAATAATCGAAATTTACTGCCACAGGTGAGGCACGACATTGTATAGTCGTTAGCGTTGGTTTAGTTCATAACTATTACAATTACATCACGCTCCGTACTTGGACACAACTATCTTGTCAGAACTAAATTGGCAATGCAATTTGATTTTAACTTTCGATTGAATCTAACCTGTCCATCCCAGCTTTCATCTCCCGTGCTGTCGAAATGAACGCATTCAATATACGCGCGACTGACTCATAGTGGCGTAATGCTATAGGATGTTAGTAGATTTTGGCAGATAAAGGCCAAACGCTGACTCAAATAACTGATTTCCGATTACTTTGATTATATTCCATTATACCAGACATACACCCTTACTACCCAGAAAGCGTCACTACAGGCACTACCCCCAACAAACAATACACTCACAACCCCACAAAACATCGCCTATTTCTCGGACAAGTCGGACCAGTCCGGGCCCCAAGCCTTGTTACCTGTCTGATTCAATCTTTCCGTTGCAATAAATTTATGAGCGGTACCTTATCACCGGCCGACATAATTGAGTTACTCTACACTAACACTATAGCTACTTAGTTATTTTTACGCCCCGTTGTTTAAATTGCACTCAAATATTTAGGATCTAGATGTCGCCAGAGAGGACTTTTAGGTCAGTGGAATGCTTCAGCTAAGGCTGTGCAGTATACGACTAAAGACACTCCATAGAGGAGCGGAAGACCTGCCAAATGCGAAAATAGCTGAGGGCCAGCCTATACAACTTTGTTTACAATGGAGGAGAGGGAGAAAGTTGAATCTGCTAGAAGCACTCGTTCGAAGAAGACTTGACTGCCTTAGCTGGCGTTTGCACTCACTTTGATCGGACTAACTTTCGCTTTCGCTTACACTCCGCTGTACCTGGACCGCGGTGTTTCGTTAAACACCTACGTATTCAACTATTTACCTGCTTGACCAGACGAGCCAGTGGAGTAATTGAATCAAACGCGCGCAGACTGTTCGACATATCGTTGATGACGATGATCTTTGCTGTTTGGCATTGCTGACGTAAACATTTCCTTTGAAATATGTCGTAGGTGGCGGCAGAGGTAGCAACAATAGATTCAGTGGTTATCTTTCTCCCTGGTTCTCTCTTAGGCGAGCGCATTGGTCCGCTGATCGTCATTGATCCACTGTGCTGTGCCGTGCTGTGATTTTCGTGCTGCGGGATGATCAGGTGTAACTCAGATGCCATGTGCTGTCGTGGTCTGCTGCTCCTGCTGCGTGAGTCGACATCTGCGAAAGCTGCCACTGTTGCCGTCGTTATTGTGCATGTGGCAGCGTTCCGCTGCTGCCGTTCGCTCCAGTTGTGGTGGTAGAACCAGCAGCAGCAGCAACGGCGGCAGCGACGGACGCAGCGAAACCGTAACAGCGGGAGCGAAACAAGAACGACCGTCACCATTCTGGCAGCAGCGGGTCCGCAGCATTAGCAGCACCCGTACCGCCGTTGCTGCCATAAGCTGTGACTATCTGGCAGGCGCTTAGATAGTGGGTCCATTGCCTTTGGCAGCATTGTCGTCATCGTCGTCGTTGGGGGTCCTGCTGCCGAGAAGCCTGTCGTCGTGAGGTTGTGTTTTTGTTGTTGTTGCTGTGCGTAAATAGATCGTAACTCTACGACCATGGTGAAATAAGATAATCAAACGAGTTGAGATGAATCGAGAAGAATTATCTGTGCGACGGGCGATTGTTGGTGATGACTGTGGTTGTGATAGAGGATTGCCGATCCGGATCAGGAATAAGAGTAGAAGCAAAGGCGATGGTAGAGAGCTGTGAGAATGTGCGAGCCAGTCAATCTTGTCTCCGTCTCTAATGCCTAACTGACTGCCTACGAATCACTACTATTGCTCATCGCACTACACTATGTTGTACATTATAGAATACAATACTGCCTTCTTGCAATGTTATTTTAGTCGAGTCCGTACTGCTGCTATTGTAGCTGGTACTGGAGTGTTGTAACGAGCACTCTATCAAACATCGCTTTGCTAATGTATCGCTCGGGGTTTGTCTCACTGCGTGCGAGTTGTTGGTCGTCGATCTAATGCAGAGCTGCTGCAGGTGCCCCTCTGTACTGATGTTACTGTTTGCTGACTGGGCAGGTGCAGGATGAAAAAAACGAACGACGGCGTGAAGGTCTCAACTCTCTTCCTTTGCCTGTCCGTGCAGCCCTAATTATTTGCCCCCTCTATGCTAAATGTGTCGATGCCGCATGATCCGTCCGAATGACACGAATGCCGCACGTTAGTAGTGAAATTACTTCAGCCTCAAGGCAGGTAAGGCTACATCTGTTAATTAAATTATTAATATATGGCTAATCTGTGTCTGTGGATTTGCGTGTTGGTGAAACAACAAATATAAGAGTCAAAAAAGATTCTAGGCAATTAGTTCGTAGTCTATTCGTCGTTCATTGGAGACAGTACTTCTGATCTATCTTCTGGTTATTATTTACCAGCCATTATATTGTTTTCCCTATCGATGTTTCTGACGATTGTGTATAGCTGCGATAATGGTATATACTGGAACTATAGCGGTAAATTTCGGTTCGTCGAATTTTAGTGCTGCTGTAAGCACGGCAACGGTGCTCCTGGGCAACAACGGTATTGTTAGCGGTAATTCAGGTTGCGGCAATGGCCTCTATGCTGCCCAGCATTGTTTCGTTTACCCGGCTGGCTGGTCTTTGCAAGAAGAATCTAAAGCTAGCGAAAACAAAAGGGAGAAATGATACGTGTTAACTTGGAACAACGACATTAAGGTGGCTCATAATGACAGAATACAACTAGTAACTCCAACAGTACACGCTGACAAACGCCTCTTCTGTCATGTGAATGAGTGAGGAATAATAAAAATTATCAGTACCACCATCAACGCTCACTCGACGTAGTGTTCGACGGGAAAAAAAAGGAAGCTGGACAGATAGTAGTCCATTATGTAAAGAGTGAAATTAGCTGTCTTTTGATAAGAGGCGCGGAACGATATTCAAAGGCAGTTAGTACTATAATAATGAAGTTTGTGAAAACCTACAAATGTCATTTGCGGTAACTGGTTACTTAGATAAAGCCAACGTTTCTGCAACAGGCAAAACATTCATTGCGTATCTTAATTTATTATCTCACTACCACCACATCCTGTGTTTATTTGTTGATGTATATTGTGATCATCGCCAACGGTGACGACTCTGTTACGTTGACGTGTAAATCCTTTTACCAAAAACTAGGTAACATACGTATTATGATATATACATATATATTCATCTACATAGTGATCATACCGAGGGACACGATCGCCAAACTGTCGTTTGCTGAAAGACAAAAGCCCAAATATTTGATACCCAAAGAAGTATATTTTCAGTGCGTTGAACGTCAATTAAATTGAATGTCGGAAGCGTCTCATTACATACGATAAATATCTTTGCCGGAATTTCGTTCAGTTTCAACGACTTGCACCTACAGATGTGAACCTAACTAAAACGATATAACTGTCGCCTTAAATAAAGCATAGGTGAAGTAACTCAGTTATGGATTAAATTTCCGTCGTCCCTTTCATTGCTTTTTCGTTTTCAGGTTATTTGTGTACATTGTGACATCTCTGGCCATTTAGTTATAGTTTCTATTTGTATATAATTCAGCGCATCTGAATTTTCCATACAGACCCTATTTACGTTCCGTCTACAAAATAAAAACATTTTATCACTTTTTTTGTTTATCATTTAAGTCTTCCAAGCGTTGAGCCGACACTATTTCGGCACAAGCCGAAAGCCCATTTCCGGGTATGTTGTTACCGAAAGTCAACTAGTGAGTCAACGAGTTACTGATCACCGGGTGGCCTGTTTGTTACTTGGCTGTGTACTGGCAGACCGACGCTGATTCTGCTCAACGCTTTAATAGTACGCAAGCTACGGGTGCAGTTTATGAAGAGCTCGGACGCCGCAAGGGCCAAGCGGGGTACGTTGACACTCATCAGTTAGCCTCTCCGTCCAGCTTCGACATCTTGCGCTGGAATGACTGGGTTACGGATATGAGCAGATATGCATACACAAGCACACGTCCATACATAGACACGAAGCATCCGAGAACAGGCAAAAGAAACTGGGAGAATACCTAAACGAACGAATTGGAAAGCCGTCAACAACCATATCCTGGAAGTTTTCCCATCTACCTCGAAACTCTAGATGTCGGGGTTGGTATAAAAGTCCGAAAGTATGAATCGAAGGCTGAACGTTTGTCGCACTGCCAGTAAAGGCTAGTAAAATACAGGCGGTAGTTTGCTGGCGGCTAGCTAAAAGTAACAAAGACAGGCGGAAAATTCTGTTTAGAAAAAAAGTAACGGGCAAAGTAGACGCTCGAATTCCTCATCGACTCATCCACGAAGATCTTGCGATACTAGTAACAACAACAGTATGGTACCGTAACGGTTACTGTAAAACATTGCTGCGAGAGCCGGGTGTGACGAACCGGACAAAATGCAAAATTAAAACGCAATAATTGAAATCTAATAATATAAACCCGAAAAGTCAAAAATGGCACTTGATTGCGGCCAAAGAATAAACAGTTTACTACCTACTAGTAACTAGAGGTCACGGTAAGGACTAGTTATGGTTGTGATGAATAATTCCGTTGGAGTAAAAAAAAACTAAAATGGTGAAGCAAACAATAACAATTGTCGGAAGAGGTAACGGCATAGTGAGTACCGCGCTAATTTTTGGAAGTATTATTTATGTGTTGACTAGCAGAAAAGGAACGTGGTAGAACACTTAAACGATAAAATATTTGTTAAATTTTATCGACGGAATTATGGTCATTTGTTAGTCCTCCAGTTGGATGAAGTGTTCGGCGTATTTGAAGAAAACGACGAATAGCGATACCGCTTTGCGTTAAGTGTGCTTGAGCACCTTTCACTTAATTTGGGTTTTCCTCACCGCTTCGCCCTTCATATTAGTAAAGAGTAATCCATGTACTCTCTATAAGATCTGTTAGTCTCTTGGCATGGCCAGGGTTCTAGGGTAGCATACTTTAGATGCTATATTGGGCTTCACATACCACTACGGAAATTGAACTCGAAATTGATTGACTTGCGTAAACCTATGATTCCTAATATCATTATATTCTATATTCCTTGAAATTAATCTTATTAATAACATACTATCAATTTTTCAAGGGGCCTAATGGAACGACTTTAAGAAGGTTTATGTATATCTATATATAAAAATTTGGAAATCTCCCTTTACTTGTTATATTTGTAACTAATGTAATGAACACAGCCAGAAGCTATGCAGCTCCAATGGTATTATAAAACAAATCGCACAGGTGAAATATTTATTTTAGAAATATTAGAAGCCGCATGTTTAACGGGATTGTCCCTTCACTATTTTAATGTAGCGCCTATAACTAGAGCTGTCAGTATTTGTATATAATTATTATAAATATTAATATAAATAAAAATTATTTTTACAAAATAGTCATAAAAACTTAACACAGGTGCACCAATACAAACTCCACGTCATTTTCCAAATTGCGCTAACTAGAGTTACTATGACGCGTCGGTTTACGTTGTTGCTTTGTAATATGAAGCATAACTACGAAGACCTTACGTCTATAATTTACATAGCGGCTTCCAAGGCTTATATACCAGCTTTATCATCAGCGACGTTGGAAACGAGATGATATCCTGACAACGTTATTTTAGAGAAACCCTTATTGGTTAAAAGTAAAAATAGACAGTAAAACACCAACTGATAAAGCCAATTGTCGTCGTACTGTGCCACGTCAATGCTCGGCACACTAATATATATATATATATATATATATTAGAAAGAGAGGTGATTTGTACTTGAATAAAGCTTGTCGAACTCTTTGCGCTTTGAAGGCATTCGTTACTCCGCTAATTTTTAATATTAAAAGAAAGCCTTCCACTTTTTTCTAGGGCAAAACAAATGTTGCCATCATGGTGGAAGATAATGCGTCGTTATTGTAACTTGATCTAAGATCACCAAACATGCAACGCTTTTGCGCCAATCGAGCGACCATTAGACTTGAAAACGTTTTGCTTTCATTTGCAGTTTTCATGTGGCTTCTGAAGTAACCAGCGAAGATTTCAATGAGGCCAGCTTAAACATCCTCCATAGAGTTTAGATTTCGACAATTTTTAAACGAATTGAAGTAATAAAAAAAAATCAGCGTCGATACGCCCGGCTTCTTTTACATAAAAATTTCAAGACCAGAATATCAACTGCCGAATGAGGCGTTAGTGATTAGCTTTACGGGTTTGCTTTCTTTTGAGACTTTCTGTGCTGTTTTGCAGCTTCCGGATTTTTGAGATTTTGTGCTTGCTATCAGACTTTTCCATTCTAACTTGAAGTGAAAGTGAGAATGAAAAAGTTTAATTCCGCTGATATTTTTTCTATGTAGAATATTCAAAAAGCACTTTACAGATTTACACTGATTAATATCGCTGGAGGCTGTTGGAATTACCTCCAGATTAAAGAAACTATTCGATAATTGTTAAATAAACATGACCTACAGAAACCTGCTCCCTCGCTGCGGTCTACATGCCAAACCCATATATACTCCTCTACGTTTTCCAAGCTGAGACCAACACCATGAATCCTGATATTGAGAAAACACTAAATTTTTATTAGTGCGGTAATATCTCTGAATACCAATTCTTTACTAGCGATGTGTTCCCACAGCAAAGCGTAGACGTTTGAATTACCAAAAATTTTGCTGTTGTCACTGGCGGCGAGAGCAAAGGGCCGAGTAAATTTCAGTCACTTTTGCGGCGGCGGCGGCGGCGGCTGACGCTGTTGTTCCTGTGGCGCCAGATTTTCGGATTTCGATGGTTTGTCATCATCTGTAAGTAGAAAGTTGTCCTGAAACAGGTTCCTTTCATCATCGAACGACGGGGCTTCCGAGAGTTTCGTCCCAAATGACCCCTTAGAGGGGGGAGGTTTCAGAGCGCTAGAGGAAATTTTGTTGCCCTTCTTAGCGCAATTCGGACAAAGCACGCTCCCCATCACCGTCGGTTGATAAAGCTGGAAGCATTGTCGGCACCTAACTCTATGTCCACCCCCCATTAGAGAAAATCCTGAAGTAATCCTGTCTTAGCGCTTCTTGTTGCTGTGGTGAAGCGATCGGCTAGTTGTACGATATGTGTTCTTAGTCACTGGGAAACCGTACGATCATGTATTCCACAGAATTATCTAAGTTTTAACGTGTGCTTCGTTTTTTTAGTTGGGAAAATTGTTTTTATGTGCCATTGCTGAGCTGTAAACGACTGTATCGCTGGCTGCCAACAATAAATGTATGGCGAGCGTTCAAAATCAAGCGACTAATTTCGTGCACTCCATTTTTTTCTAACATCCATTTAGTCAGCTATTCGTATGACATCGTGAGTTGTAAAACAAAGGAATTAACGTGGACTTTTATCATTTCATTATCGTCGTGTATATAGAGCATAGCCTCATGGTGTTACCGGTGTATTATTAATTCAGCACGATTGCAATTAAATACGTACCAAAAACAGCAGTGCCTAGCGATAACACAAGTTCCGTATATTCAAAATAACTTCCAGCATAAGAATACCTCCCTTAACCTTGACGCTTAACAGGTCAACCAGGAATTCTTTTTGAGAAGAAGCATTCTTTAGCCTTTGAAATGTTATTTCATTGAATCAACGCAATGAAAAACATTGTCTGACCGGCTAAAGACAGCTGCCGGTAGCAAACTTTTATCAATAAATATTTTATAATAACAGGTTTTCGCTAATAGAACTCATTAAACATGGAGAAATATGTATTTATGAGATTCCTTAAAGGACGACGTTTTTCTTCGAAACAATCATTAAAAAGAAACATATTATTTTTTCCTACTAAATGAAGGAAGAAGTAGCTGAAACCCTCAGTTTCGTAATATTCACTTTTAATGTTTTTGGACTTTGGATTTTGTTGTCTAGTTGGATATTCACTTGCTTAAAGGTAGGTATCTGCGCTTTAATAGTAATATTTAGTCGAACGTGTTTTGCACAAATAGGATAGCAATCTCAAGGCAATACATTTACGGCAAGATCCATATAGCGGTACTATGTACAGATTTAGTTGCACAGGACCAGTCTGTAGCTTCGTGCTCTTGCAACCGAATCTTTCTCGCAAGTTTTTGTCGAATTTATACCTCGCTGCTTTGCAAGAAATATTGTTTGTATAGTGTCTGCAAAATTTAAAAATAACTTGTTTTAGAAGCAGCAGCTAAGAGTAATTTAATTTTCTCCGTGATTGAACTGCATTCTTACAGTTGCGATAGGGCACTTCATTCATTACTGTCTATATATGATTACTCCAGTTACGCACCGCTATTTTCTCGAAATGAGATGCAAGATAGCTTAGGGATATACTAAATCCATTTATTCGAGACTGGGGGATAAGGATTGCTATCGGTGACGTACGAGGCTGATCTATCCCTACTCTCTCAATTAATTGAATTCTCCCGAAGATTAGCACTACGTAGAAGTTTTTCTATTATATCTTGCTACATGCTATACGAGGATCATACCAAACCAGCCAGCATTTATTTGACTCGAATGCCTTATCAGTAGTGTATCTCATATGAGAAAATCAACAAGCGTCGAGCAGGCTAGGAGTGCGACTTTGGTCTCATCGTCTGGTCCGATATCCTTACGCGCTCATCTAGCTGACAAAGATAAACCAGCACAGTTCATCAACGTTCGCATCGTCCGAGTACGGTGTCGTCTCAGCTTCGGAAAGGCTATACCTAATTTCAGCTAGTTGACCATCGTAAGTTAACGAAGATAACTTAGTCCTTGAAAGTAATGGCACATTTAACATGAAAGATGAGGATTGCTCGTTATTTGACAAATCCGACGCCTGATCAGAACCTGCTAGAGGTAGTCAGCTCTGACAACCAGACGACTGCCAAAACGATTGCTGACTGTGTTCTTCTTTGCGTTGTCCGTAGACCTTAGGCTTCCCAACACAGGATGCCAGTAGAGTTTAGTGTGAGATTGACTACACACAGTGCACGGCTGTGCTCTTCGTTACGAAACAACACGCAGGATACTCGTGTGCTTGTCGAGCTTCTATCTTGCGTTCGCCTAACTGATGTTTATTGCCATGATATCTCTGTTTTGTTGACGTTTTGTCATCATTTTTTATATCGTACAGTATCAAACGTCAAATCTAGATTTCGTATTTTAGAATACTGTCAAACATTACCTATGGTATGATCGATCCCTTTCTCTTGGGCGGAAAGCAACAAAATAGAGGGCACTAAGCATTTCGAATTAGCAAACGAAAGTTTCTGCCTAGCTCTTACATTGTTCAGGGTGCCGACAACCAGAAAGTGACAGTACACCAAGGCCACCGACTTACGGAAATTCGCAAAAATAAGCGCAAGAAGTGCTATCTATCACAATAGCTTAGGGGCATTGTTCTTTAGCTGATGCGTATCTTTCCAAATGCATTGCCCCTTCAAATCTGAGATAATCACAAAAGACGCATGAGGAAAGCAGAAAAAAATGCCAACAATTCATAGCCACAACAACGCTTAATTAAAGCAATATCTGACCTAACATTTATTTAGATCTGTTGGAGAAACTCCATCAATCTCTAGCAAAAATACTCTTGGCAGTGTCACAAAGTTATTTGCAGCCCTTGTCTACTTATTAGGAGTTAGCTAAGAGTTAGCTTGAAATCACGCAGTAACGGCACTTTTAGCAGTAGCTTTACGGGTATTCGTATCTCAATTTGCTGATATTCGTTTGTAAAATCGAACCCCTTTCAAGTCTGTATTTATATTTAATTAGATACAATCATGAAGAGTATTTTTTATGGAAGTCTAGTTGAAGTCTTCGCTGGTAATTACGCTCCTCTTACCTCTGAAAAACGATAACGGATGCTTGCCCGACGCAAATTTACCCGTTGGAATAGAACATATTCGTAGTAAATCATAGTAAATTAGTTCCTATCAGCAGCAAAAAGTAGCAATAATATGCTACGAAACAAAAGGGAGCTTTTTAATCATCGAACTAGAAATATAAGGTCGCTTAGAAATTTACTACTTATTACATCACTAGACTTTTTGCTGAGCATCATGCAGATGATTAGTAACTAGTTGCGATATTTGCGTGGATCACTCCGTCAAGATTAGCAAAAATACAGTGTCGTGTGCAAAAGGTCGCTGATATTGTTAAGTCCCACAAGGGAGGGAGCAAGGGAAGCCCTTTTACATTTATATCAGAATCCATCATTAAGCGCCCGTAATTAGTTGTCAGCTGCTGTCCCCGTTGCTGCTCCTTTGCGACTGCCGAAACTGTTACTGATGACGTGTCATTGAAGCGCTAGCGCTCATCGATAGATGTCATAGCACCGCCTGGTGAACATCGGCAGCAATGCGCCTGCGGATTGTTTAGTGCATTTGCTACGCAACAGTCGGCCTCAAGTGCCTGTTGCTTTCGATTGAACGATCGCCCGTACCGTATAACGGCAACGCCAGGGGCAACAACGCGGCCGAATGGGCGACGTTGTACGGCCACGCTCAGCGTTTGGCTAAAGCATGTTGTCGTTTGATTGTTTGTTTACATCCAATCAGCAACACTAATGAAATAATACGATGTAGCGAGACAAGCGACGCCTCAAAGCAGGGACTGTCCTGCCACGCTGTCAGATTAATCGGGAATGGTCTTTGATAACGGCACTTATATCGCATATAATAGTAAGCAGATGTCAGCCAACGCGTTTCGTTTACGTGCGGAACGAGAAACTGATCTAAATGACGAAAATGGTCGAGCGAGAGAACGCTCACGATCAAGGAGAAGGGAAAGGGAAAAAATGATAGGGATATTACAACAGAAAGAGAGTGTGTAATTGAAAGGGTTAAATAAAGGATGAATTTATAACTCGATCAAACCGAGGACGATACAGGTTCAGTTTGTGTGTGTACGAAGACAACCAAGCTGGACGGCCAGACTGGTTCAGGTGAAGGCGACTGCCTACGAGATGAGTTCTCAGTGAACTGAACTCGTCATCAGTGGGTACCCGTTATTCGGAGTATGTCTTGCGCTGATTGTTAAGGTGTCTTTTTATCGGCTCAAATATATAGATAGAAGAAAATGCGAGTGCGGATAATACGAATTAATTATGGATCGTCATCAATATTAACAGCGGCCACAGAACTATCATTATCGACCAGTACTCTATGGAACCATATGGATGAATCACTTTAGCGATATTCCATCGACATGCGAATAGGCGTGATTTAAGAGCGTGTGCATGCTTTTCACGTAATCCTATTCAATTGAAATGCTATACAAGTTGTATGGACGGACTCTTCGCCGGAGTCGTTTGAGCGTGACGCACGAACTCTAGATTTCAGGCTGGCACGCAAAAGATATAAATGAATAGCGCACTGAAAACAGTGATAGTAATAATAATAATAAACTTTCCTAATGATTGGAAGGCTACGTAAGTGCGTATCTTTGCCGCAAGACTGTGGCATTCGTTTTGCATTACTGATTACGTTTGCTTGAACCTTGTACAGAAGGAACGTACATACAGGACGTTATATATTAACCTCAAAGTTAACCCATGAAAATTTTGACTCATTTGAAGCCGCGTCACGATCTTGTTATCCCTTAGTGCAATAGAATTCAGTCAGCTGCTCCAAATCGTATATATTTTCTTTCTAGCTCTTGTCTAATATTAGCATGTTTGTGTCTGTCATTTCAGATGCAGTAATCAGTCTATTGTTTGCGTGTTTGCGCCGCTTTGACTGACTCATAAAAAAGACCATTGTTACTTAAAGCCCACTTTATGGTAAGGTGATCATCACCGAACGTAAGACACAAGCAGACAACCAATTTCGTCTTCGTTGCAGCACTAGCAATTACGAAGTTGATACTTGATTTGCACACCATTTCACACGAAGTGCGCACAAAATCAGCGTGTGCGTGTACCTTGCCCTTCACTCACGAAGGAGTTCCCATTTTAGCGCGACTTAGTTGGCATCAGATCGCGCCGGTGGCATCAAGGTGGCCGGCACTGTGGGATTGGCAGGCCGTGGAAAACGAAAGATTGTCAGGAGACGCCGACAGGTGTCTGCGTAGTGCTTTCATTGGCGTTACCGTTGCCAGCAGTCCCGGCGGCGGCGTGGGTCAAAGCGGTTGCGGAGGTATGGCGTCGAGCTCCGGAGGGCGCCCGCTTGGAAAGGATCACCGGCGGGTTAGCAATGCCACGACATCGTCATACGACAACTCGTCGTCGGATGAGACTGAAAACGACTCAAGGCAACGGCGAACTATCTTCAAGCAGCGGGGCGGCGGCGGACCTGGTGGTTACGTGCATGGTCAGCCGAAGCTGAAGCCGTGCTTAAGAAACGAAGGCAGCCGAAGTGACGAAGGTGGAGCGAGCTCAGCTGGGGAGCAACGCCATAACAGTCACCATCACCACAACCATAGTCATCACCATCAGAATCATCCATTGGACGGGAGTAACGGCATCAGTCATTCGCAGCATCAGCAGCTGCAGTCGTCCCAGCAACAGCAGGCAGCTCAGCACCAGGCACAGCAACAATCTCAACAGCAGCAGCTCCAGGCTCAACACCAGGTCCAACAGCAGGTCCAGCAACAAAGCGCGCAACAACAACAGCAACAACATTGCGGTGGGGTACCCCCTCAACAGCAGCAACAGGCTCAACAGCTGTTGGCGATGGCAAACGCAGCTAATCAGGGAGGAGGCGTAGGGGGTGGCCACCCCGGAAGTGGAGGGCAAATGATGATTCGAGCCAAATGCTATACGCTGAGCGCTATTGGAACTATAGGTAATGTCGGCGGGGCGATGAATTCCTCGCGACTAGGAAGCAACCGAAGCGGACCTGGTCTTATGAGTTCCTCGAGCTCGAGTACCGAAAGCAGTCATGCGAGTCCGCAGGGCGGGCCTAAACAATCTGGCGATGGACCTACAGTAGGAAACACGCATGGAAGCAGCAATACACATATTGTGAGTATAGCATGCTGTTTTTTGAGAAACGTTAGCCAGTATTATCTAAATCAGTATTTCAGTAATCTAAAGGGCAAAATCTAGAAGGTTAGCTGAAGTGCTAGATATAAGCGTTTAATTTATTACCTAGGTTAGTTTTTGTCGACTTTCGTGGGGCGGAATTTATTTCGGTATCTTTGTTCGAACGTTTTTCAAAGGACGATGGACCAGTTATTCGAGTCGAATAACCTCCTTCTGGAATAACCGTGAACTACGAAGTGCTTCGAAGTGGTTGGTCGCAGTAAGAACATTCTAAGAACAAAAATAATAACTCAGTAATTAAAAAAAACTCACTAAAACTCAAAGGGTAAAGCGAATCTTTGTTGTTTAGAGCAAAGCAAATGCATATTAAAAACGGTTGACTTAAATCCTATGACAAACATACCTACTAGATAGTGTCTACGTTTTTCGAAAGGCCTCCTTCAAGCACGAGAAGCGTCGAAGCAGTCCATATACGTAGAGACATATATAATACAATAGCAAACCTGTTATCTGTTTTGGATCTGGCGAGAGTTTAATTAAAACTCTCCTATAGCAATACTCGATGTAGTAACGTGCATGGCGAGGATTTGCGGGTAATTAAGTGTCAATTCAAAGAGTATTATTTTCCAGATTTCAGATATCACATGTATAGCATAGCAGTAACAGACAAACATCTTTTCCTAGCATACTGATCTGTCTGAAGGTTCGAGTTCGCCGATAACCTCTTGAAGATTACTGGTGGGCGACGCTTGTATTTACTTAAAATGGATTTAGAAAGTATCTCAGTGTGCTTGGTATATTTTGAGTCTGAATGACTATCCGAACGAAAAATAATTTTTGCGCAAATATATATATATATACGATAGGGCGCCTGAATTACGACAAATTTCGGCAGGCTGTTTATCGTAACGGGCATGCGTTCATCCGCTGCTCTCGGTAGCAGACGAAAGCCAACGAAACGACAAATCTATCATAGCGAACAACAGTGCATTGCTTTCAGAATGTGAACAACGTCATCCACTATCCAATCTTTGCGCACTTAACAAACCTCCACTGAAATTAAAAACTTCCTTTTCTCGAAGTTGATGCTCTTATCGTTATGGCACTAATCGTCATGAGACTTTTGGAAAGTAACAGCCACTTTGGGGAGCAGAATATCAATTCACTCGTCTAATCTAAGTGCTGTACGATTTTAGCTTTCGAAAAGTATGGACGGTTTCTTAACCAAAATTTAAGCAAATACTTCTTTGTTTCAAAACACTAATACTAAATTAAATAGGTGCTAGTTGATCAATGACCTTCTGCAATTTTCCCGATAACACTAAACTCTACCATTGTAGAACGTTTTGGTTGTTTAGGCTAGAAAAGTGACTTCTGTATGTTTACATTGAAACAAAATTAACACCATCAGAGGCCGAGGCAGATGCTACAATATCGGGGCTATATGGCGAATTCATTCACTCAGTTTTTACCGGGTAGCTAAAAATGTATGCGGTTTATCATGGTCATGATTGAAGAGGGCGTCTCTGCTGTTCACTACTACCGATCGATTTTTTCGACATCTTTTTGTAACCCTGTTAGTTATTCACAGTAGAAGTCTGAATCAATTGTTTTGTCAGCTTCAATCCCGCCAAACATATAGCATTGTCTTCCTGAGCGTAAGTTTAGCTTGCTGCATTTATGTAGAGATTCGCACATGAAAATTCAACATTTTTCGAACACGAGAAATTTCGCAATTATTCCGAGTCCATTTGGGTAGCGCCCAAAGAGTGAATCTTTTTACAGTAAATCGTAATAAAGTATGTAAAAAAATACAAATGAGTTAAACCTGTGTGGTGGTATGTGTTTATTTCCTTGGCGATGTCATGGCTACTTACGCGTTAGTTTTGCTCAGTTCTTCGTAATAATCGCATCAACCTTTTAAGTGCTTGATCGATTACTGCGAGAAACATGGTTCGCGTTGAAATTTCCAAAATGAACGCGATAGAACTATTTTTAAGCCGCTTTCTCTGAACATAAACGGCGCAATTTTTTACGGGCCTGGCCAGTCCGTAAATTTTTACAGGCATTTGTGCCTCTACTATAACACAATTACACAAAAAACACAGTGATTTTTCGCAGAGATTTCCCTTATGTTCACATAGGTCTCTCATATGGCTAAATATATGCATTGCAACAATGTTAGCAAATGGTTAACTGTAAAATTTTGGTTTCGCAATGGCACCGACGCCATCACTTGAGATATATGATTTTGAAACCACGCAGCTACAAAAACCATCAATACTTTACCAACAAGTCGATAATATCTATCAGCGCGGTCGGCATGTACTACTAGTTTTGCACAAGAAGCTACGAAGGTAATATTTCTAAATATAGTATAATATATTATAAAACTGTGTAGCTAAGAAAACTGCCCAATATTGCTACATATATATCTATACATTTTAAAGGTATAAATAGAGCAGGTTTATCGTCGTTTTATTACGACTGTAATCGCGTTTGCCCCTGGCTATTTGTAAACGACGAAAACGAGTTGTGATCTGTCCGCAAGTGACAAAAAGCTGTTTTGTTTTTTTGGGCAATTGCTGTCCGGGTACATCACCACTGTGTCTTCCCCCGTCATTCAAACTTTTACCAGTGAGAATTTAGACAACGACGCTTCAGATGATAAACTATCATATTCGCATCATCTGTCGAAACGTTCTCGTTGTGTTCGTCGCTCCGGTGGACAGCTGAGACAATTTTGGTAAAACAATTGGATTAAGAGGTGACCTTTGGTCAAAGGCAGAGACAAATATGTACAAATAGTAACTGACATGCAGCCTGACAGAGAGACATCCAGAGAAACACGGCAAGAAACGCCCATGGCAAAGATGGATAGGTTTCGAGTTTCCTAGTGGACGCAACCTTGCACCCTATAGTGGTAGGCTGCTGCCATTACACGGTGCTTATA
The DNA here is from genome assembly GCF_002443255.2 of Varroa destructor. Lineage (NCBI taxonomy): Eukaryota > Metazoa > Arthropoda > Arachnida > Mesostigmata > Varroidae > Varroa > Varroa destructor. The sequence goes on along the minus strand of NW_019211456.1, from coordinate 28,384,470 downwards.
TCGTTGCATCAACAGCTTATGTCGTTTTTTACTCTGGCTGCTGGTTCTACTGTTATTATTATTTCCACAATGTGAAATTGTCAATAAGAAATCATTTTCTGATGAAATTTCACAGTCTGAGCGTTGTAAATATAATGATAACTAAAACGACGCTTTGACAATATGAAACTGATGTACAATTTTGATATTCGCTAAACGTTAACTTACTTAGGCATACATCGTGTACTGCTAGAAAAATAGTATGAGTTTCTAGCGTCGTTTTGCAAAAACTGCCCAGACCCAATTTCACTGATCAAATTTACCTAATAGCCAATAGACCTCCGAAAGCTCCATCGTTTCCGTTTAATTTAAAGTCACTAAGAACTGAAGAGCAGCGATTTCTGGATCATACTAATAGGCAGTTCATCTTGCAGCGAAAACAGATCTGTATTTAAATTCTAGAGCCGAAAGATGCATAATCATAAAGGGTTGAAGAAAACGGAGAACCAGTGGTGCGTTGCGTGCGCTAATTGTTCAGTGTAGATTTGGCCAATCATTGTTGGGTTTGCGACGTTTAGTTTCACCTTATAAATGCCACAAGCTTGAGACGCCGCTCCAATCCGGTGGCCGTTGTCGTCATTCTCATTTTCTCCATCGTGCAGCCCCCTCACATTTTCTTCCTTCCTCTCTGTGTAGCATCTTCATATTCAACTAGTGTATAACATGTACCGCTCGCGGTTGTGGTTCCACTTTTGGAATCTTGCGGGCAAGCATGGCGTGCGCAGCGACAAGTAGAGACAGAGAAGGCTACAGTGAGAAAGGGGAGCGTACGATAACGGTTACGACGACGGCACGACAGAGAATTGTCTCACCCTGTCTGCGCCATACACACGATCGTGCCCCCAGCCTGATCGTTGTATGAAGCTGTTTCGATGTCGTAGTGAGGTAAGATGGAGGGGTACACCGACCAACCTCGCCTAGTGAGTCGGCCATTTCATCGATACCTGCAAGCGCCCCATGCTTGTTTTGCCGTTTACCAGCAGCAGTTTTCCTTTGCATGCCTACTCTGTCATATCTGCCAGGTATTACGAGAATGCGAACAACTATCAGTGAAAGCAACAGCGCAAATTTAGTCAGCATCGTCATCACCCATTGGTTACAACCGAATGATGGTAGAGTCCTCTCCCGATTGTAGCTGCTCGACTCGTGAGCTCTGTTAGCATTCTAAATACAACCACAACGACCAATGAAACGACACACGACCTGCTAATAAAACCATTGTCATCAGGCGTGTTACACTTGTCGGGTCGGGTTCAGCTCCGTCGTACTACATTAGCCGTACCGGCGTCAGCTCCAGTAGCTTTATCTACACTTGATATAGAGTTGGCCAGCTGCTATGCTCCATGAGCAGCCGTAGCCAGCCGTCGCTGCTCCTGTATCCCACTACAGCTGCAACGTACATTGACCAGGACGGGGAAGATACTGCTGCACCGGTCAGGCTGTAAAAGCTAAACAGGTCGGATTAGCTGCACTGGTTAACTGAAGTCTGCTACGCAGAGATTTAGCAGGCTACAACAGACGATGGTGGCTGGGTGAGAACGATGGTATGGAACGGCTTTCACTAGAACGCTAATGCAGTTGGCCGGTGCGACACGATGCGTCGTTTCGCCGGCGGTTCTACAGACTGCGGCGGGACTTCAGCAGGAATCGCAGAAGACAATTAACCGATTTTTACCGTTTCACTTGCTGCTGCTGATCATGTTCTCACTGCAGCAAGAACTTCTACCATTATAATTATTAGTAATAAGCTGAGCAAAAATGATGCTACAGCCATATCAGAGAGCAGCAAGAAGTCTGAACTTTGCTCAGTCTGTAAGGAACTGCACGTCGGACGGCTTACCTGCGCGGACATTTGGATCGGCCAACCGATTAGTGATAGCTCGACTTGAACGTAAAGGAAAAGAAACCGAGACATAGCTGTTATTTTCAAGTATGTGTTGTATTTGCTTGCCACGTTTTTTTTGTTTTGGCTAAGGGTGATGTTCCTATACGTCAGATACAAAAGCAACTACGTATCTAAACATTCTGACAAATTTTATTATGTACTGCTCGCCTTGGGTGCTCTTGTAGCTGTTCACGCCGTGTATCTTTAAATCAAGTTATTTAACTGTACTTAACCTAACATGTAATATATTAGATTATGAAGCTGCAAAACTTTATTCTGGACTAAAACCGAGCATCACTATGTGCCTGTTTTTATATATATATATATGTGCCAGTAGTCGCTGGAGGTTATGATAAGCATTTACCTGCATTGAATTATTTTAATTTATCGTCTAAAGGGCAAACTTCGGCCAGTGCGGTGATTTGGCCTTCTCTGAACTGTGGGCAAAATACACACAGTTCGAACTGACTCATGTTACTGAACCAATTAATGCTAGGCACAAAATCAGTAAGACCTGGCCTATTGCATATTTATTCATTTACCATCAGGCTGTTAGGTGTCGTCATAAATATAATATTTTAAATTTGAAGCACGTATCATAATAACGTTGTGTTTCCAATGATAAAGTCACAAACAGCCTAACGTTTTCTGCTCGTCTTTTCCCTCCGTTTTCTCTTATTTCCTTTTATCGACCTGTCTATTTTAGACAACAAGCAGTACTGCGTCATCGTCGGAGCAACGCTTAACTCTAGTCGTCGATAATACGCGATTCATCGTCGATCCTGCCCTATTCACACAGCATCCGGACACGATGCTTGGTCGAATGTTTGGCTCATCTCTGGAAAACAACTTCACGAGGCCGAATGAACACGGTGAATATGAGCTCTGCGAAGGTATCTCGGCGGCGGTGTTCCGAGCCATTATTGACTATTACCATTCAGGCCAGATTCAATGTCCACCATCAGTGACGGTGCCGGAACTTCGCGAAGCGTGCGATTACTTCCTCGTGCCATTCGACGCTTCGACGGTAAAATGTCATAACCTTAGGGGCCTGCTGCACGAACTCTCAAACGAAGGTGCTCGACACGAATTCGAACGCTTTTTAGAGGAGCTCATTTTACCGGCAATGGTGGCTTCGGCACAACGGGGTGATCGTGAGTGTCATATCGTTGTGTTGCTCGAAGACGACGTCGTAGACTGGGATGAAGAGCACCCCCCGCAGACCGGCGAGGAATACAGTCAGATTGTGCACTCAACGACGCTGTACCGATTCTTTAAGTATATCGAAAACCGGGATGTTGCCAAATTGGTACAATATTCAATACGGCTTTGATTCGCCTATTACTTCTCTGGTTATGCATATCGGCTTTTTCATTTAGATGTGCAGTTCAAAGATCGGTTATATTATATTACGCTATCTTGATACAGTAGTTCCTAATTATTATTTATTAAAGGTTGATTACATTTTGGGTGGCTTGTTTTATCATAGTTAGCTGAAAAGTCTACAGTGTACGAGTGTGTGACGCTAAAACTATTATTATGCAGTGATCTAGCTGTTTCAAGATTCTACTAGAGCTGAATAATGGCAATAATGGAAAAACTGGTGGCGTCCTACCTAAGATTAAACCAACATACCGCAAAATGTCAGATTTGATTGAAATTCTATTAGATAAATACTGCTTAAATTATTGTTTCTTATCGCTGTGCATTTTGTTTTTATATAAATTTGTATGCAAAGGTGCTCAAGGAACGTGGTCTCAAAAAGATCCGTCTGGGTATCGAGGGATATCCCACCTACAAGGAGAAGATCAAGCGACGTCCAGGCGGCCGGGCGGAGGTCATCTATAACTATGTGCAACGACCTTTTATCCGTATGTCATGGGAAAAAGAAGAGGCGAAATCCCGGCATGTCGACTTCCAGTGCGTGCGTTCGAAGTCTATCACCAACCTCGACACGATTGTCGCTGACGGTCGTTTGGAAGGTCCACTAGGGGGAGCCGGTGTCCTTCAGAATGGTGCAGGTGGAGCCGCGGCTGGCGCCGCTGCTGCAAGTGGCGCTGCATCTAGTGTTCAGGGTGCGGCGCCTCCTGTGCGGCAAGTAGCTGTTGATGGACTCCTACCACCTGCATTGGCAGGGCTTGCCAATGAACCAGGTGCCCTAGCTGGTGGCTTTCAAGGTCTTCTGCTAGGCAATGCAGGCGCAGCCGCAGAGGAAAATGGAGCCGTAGGTGGGGCCGTAGGTGGGGCACCGCCATTGCGCAGGCGCGAAGCTTATCCATATGGTCCACATGGAGCAGCCGCAGCAGCTGTAGTAGCGGTTGGCGGCAACGGTTCATTGAATGCCCTCGGGGCTTTATCTGCTCAAGATCAGGCCGCAGGTGGTGTCCTGGGCAGCAATAACAACGCCCACGACGAATCCTCGCCACCGCCACCTCCGACTCAATAATAAGCCAACAGACTAGCACTGTCTGAAATGTCCCGCTAACTACGAGAAATTAGTGTATCAGAAAAACAAATAGTCACTTAAGTAGAAGTAGCATATAGGGCGTGAGAGATACCATTCAACAAAGCAGAACCTATCGAATAGGGAAGAGTGATTATTAGAAATAATTGCGGCGATGATCTTAAGCAGGCTGAGAAGAACTTAAGCTTTTGGACCAAGCTAAACATACTTTTCATTTTAATTCATATGGTGCACATCTGCAGTTATAGACTTCGCTTCTCAATCTTCTCCGGCTTCCGACCGCCAAAAATGGGTCACGCAACCACATGTGCGTCATTATTAATACAATTCGTACATGACGATTATGGGAACAGATCAGTGTCGAGGTGACAAAACAGGAGACGCGTTAGTGGGCTGGATAAGAACAGTCTGGTAAGATGACTTTATAGTTTTTAGGCCGACTTCAAAGCATCTGATGACGAAGCACGTCAAATAATCAGCCGAAACGGCCGCAGTCAATAACTCCTCTACTATTATTGATGACCTAAAATAGATATGATGATCCATTATAAAGGTACAGAAAAATCTCTCGATGCATATGTTATGTGTATTATCTAGCGGTACAAGTGCGGAAGACATGTAGGAGATATGTGTGCGTAAAGCGATAGAAATGATAGTAGTCGTGACCCAACAAAAGTGATATTAATACCAGTAAAAGGTCGAATGGAAGAAAGGAGCGCATAGAAACAGATGCGGAGAGCGCCGAGAACGAGTCGCTGACGACTTTACGGCTCGGGACTAGACGGAGCGATTTGCTCCTTCTGCGTCGTTTACGTATTCATATGTAGGTACATTTAGACATTACGCAAGTGATATCGATAATAATTCTCGAATTATTTTCCTTTCATAGAAAGCAAGAAAGGGAGACTACGATGAAGATCAATTTGTTTATTACCATAAGCGATCGCACATGAAACAGATCACTATAATGACGATATTATAGTTATTCAAGATTATATTATGACGACTATCGCCATAGTGGGAAACAAAGCAAAATTGTAAACATTTCATTGAGACTAAGATAACAGTCATCAGCAAAAAGAAAATGTTGAATGAGCTGGAAAGAGGTAAAACAGATTGAAAGATCGGAAGCGAAGATGATGTGCAATCGGCGTCGCTGTCAAGTTCTTCCTGAAGCCATAACCGACCCATGTCAATTACGTGAAAGGTGCGTTCCTTCTCGTTTGTAAATATTCTATAAGAAAAGTGGGACACATCTGCTGTAGGAGCGAACAAAACCGCTTTCGGTCGCACGCATGACACATGGACGACGAATCTTTCGCTGGCCACATCAACAAGCACCGCCACGAACTGGGTGCCCTAGCGCTACGATGACGAAAACACAAAGGAAGACAGCAGTATCAGACCACAAGAGATCTAGGGATGGCTAATAAGAAACTGCCACAATGCCTTAGGGCAAAAGTTAATAGTGTCTTATAGAAGAAATTTATCTTTGGCTGGCAGACTCATTGGAAAAAATCAACGCCTGTCACAAGTTCAATGTAATCATAGTTCTGATTTTTCTTTCGTCACAAAGAAGTAAATCGCATCAATATTAGTACCGCTGTTGAGACTGATATGTCGTCATGTTTGTTCTCTCTGATGTATCTTAATCATCGTAACATAAGCACGAGTGAATCAGTCGTAGTTGAAGGTTGGACCATACATATTTCAATGAACTGCTTTTATTATTACCATGTCGTGAGACCTGGCGATTACACTCTTCATAATCGTAACAGGACCAACTTAAGTTGTAATGGTTATAGATAATGAAACAATATGGCTGTTGTTAGTTGGGCGTTCAGCCTACTGAGCGGCCCTGATGTTCCTTCGTAGGTGGAAGTGTAAAGAGACAAACAAAACTTTTACACGGAAACATTTGCATGGCACAAATGAACTTAAGGCAAGAGCTTGACGATTGTTTAGCTGCCATCAAAGCCAGGATCGAACGGAGCACTTCAACTAACTTCTTCATGGTGGACGTGGAATGTAAAATCAACCGTCGTAATATATATCTATGTATGTATGCTCTAAGTGTAACTATACGTAACAGCGATTGCCGAAAGTGATTATGACTATGTGGAAAAAAGCTAGTCTCATTCTGGAAGAAACTGCCTTTTAGTTCGGTAGCACATTCACTATCAATAGCAACAATGTGCGTGAGACCTCGTCCATAGTATTGATTGAAACGTCGAGGCCAAGAACGGCTGATCTTTGAGCGTCGGTATATAGAGGAAGCGATTTATTGGGTATTCTACACGCGGCTTCCTATATGCATATATGGATGGTAAAAATAAATGGCACAGTGAAGTTGGGTAACATAAATAACGAGACTACCACAGTACAGTATCATATGCGCAACGAGATGACAGTCACCCACACCTCGTTTCTACTAATCTGCCTCCGATTAATTCATTATGATCATCTCACCATGGATTTAGATCGTCTTTAGCGGTCGAGTGACTTAAGAAGCACCTATAAGGTAATTTTTTATAAATTTCAACTTTTCATTTTTTTGTCGATAGACATGCCATTTCTACGTTTCTCCAAAGTGTATTTTTCATTTATTATTGCTATTGCACCGAAAAGCTTGGGCGCATAACAAATCGCCGCTTTTTACTTCCGCCTCCTCTCCGCCCATTTGTTTCTATGGAAAATTACCAATTTGATATACATATATATATATATA
>NW_019211456.1:28232011-28377254 GCF_002443255.2 Varroa destructor | reverse complement strand
TATATATTCTACCAAGATAACAAGATTAAGGAGGCAGATAAAGCTCGACAGCGATATCTGTGTATAAATCAGTGCATGTTGAACTAACTACAACTTGATTATTATTATAGGCTGAACATAATTGTGTTTTTGTTTTATATCTAGTTTTGATAAACAGAACGAAACGGATCGCCGCAGGTGACAAACATCTATCTATCTATTAACACAAAGGATGAAGTGAAAAAAGCGCAGAAATAGTATTGAAAATGTAAGTAAAGCACATTACGTATATACTAATAAATTACACCGGGCAACCGCTCAGTTGTAGGGGCGGCCGAAAATTGCATTCACCGAAATAAATAAAAGGTGCTTTTGTATCACGTGAGCAAGAAGAGCAAAAGAGAGGAAATCAGATGTGGTAACTTATGCGTAAGTACAGGAACGTCTCGTATAGATGAAAACACAGACAAATAAGTTGCGTCAACCAATAAATAAACATCCAGTTAATTAAGAAAGAGAATCAAGTTCTTATCGCGTTTTATAACTTCGACGCTCATCAACTGATGACTTCCTGCTAAACCGCGAGACTGAGATTCAGAAACGCTGCAGCGTCATAGCTGATTCGTGCCGCGAGGATGTCAAAAGATATACAACAAAGAGACTAGTGAACGATAGAAGCTTCCGAAAAGGAGCAAAGACCAATGATTTACTTCTTTTAAAAGCGTAACAATATAATTTTTATTTCTTTTAAAGCATGACACCTCAAATAATCAATTGGCATGATATGTGGCACCATGCGCAAAAAGAGAGAGTGGACAATTATTCAAAATATGTCACTCAAAATAGATAATAACGATTTCCTTCTGCAAGATGGTATATTGACGAAATCATTATTTCTTGTTAGTGCAATGCACAGTATCACGGGATATCAATTGCTATTAAATGCAAAAGGAAAAGAACTTCCAGCCTCAAGAAGATCTTAGTCAGATGAGGTATTACTGTTAACATCAAACTTAATCCACATGTAAAAGATTTGCTCAGAGTTGAAGTGGAAGCTGCTGCGGTAAGTTCGTTGCTTGCCTGTGGCACGCTGGTATGGCGCATCAACCCATCATGCTGCTAGGTAATAACATGGGAAAATGAAAACTGCCAAAATAAAATAACGACAGGAAGAAGTGGAACCCAAAAGGGTGGAGTAGTAAGTGAGAAAAACTAACACACGTGTTACAGACCTGTGCGCTCTGAACGATGATATTGCTTAAAAAATAAAGGTAACAATTTTCGAAACGAAGCAAAGAGACGCATAATAAATACAGGAGAGTCGAGATAACTTATCGGAGAATGGAGCGTTCTCAGAGATTACGCCGTATCGGACTCCTGCGCACCAGTAACAGAAGCGCTTGAAACGATAAACGGTAATGGATGCAAAGAAGTATGCGATACAACAGAAGCGATACTATCGAGAAGGCACAGGAAAGAGGGGAACACTGAATCTACATTATTTATAATATATACTAACTCATTGTACGTGACTGTCAAAGTGGCCAATGATGTATGATGCAATGTAAATGATTCCTGTTTTCTGATTTGCTGATCATATACAATTACTTTCCTTCGTCAGGTGTGGCATGTAGAACATGCTGTGAATTCATTTGCCCCCTAATGTCAAGCAGTGATACACAGACGGTATTGGGCGGACGAGAATAACAGCAAATTTCAGTCGTTTGAGTGACAACGAATAGATCACCCAAAAAAATAAGGCGTAGTCCGTATTTCTCTCAGAGAAAGAAAAAAAGTTCGTTGCTGATAACGTCGTTATCAGCAACGACTTGAAACTACTTGCTGTTTCGCTCTCCGTTTTCCCCACGATCAATTCACATTCTAATTTACATTAGAACATTGATCACCATTCCAACATTGCTGCAATTCACAGTCGGCCGCACATACACATCTTAATGGTCCTGCCTTGTCCTAATGTCCGACATGCATGCGTTTCGATTATCAAAACTAATCTCATCACAGACTACTATAAATGATAATATGGTAAGGCCAATTCAACGATGTTAAGGAAGCGGCTATGAGGAGAAGGAGGAGGAAACAGAAAGTTGAGAGAATAGCGAGCAACGCATTACGTGTTGTGATTTTAAATTTTCGCGCTCGCTGCGTATCACTTTAATCAATTGAGTGAGGTCAGACTGTTCGTAATAGCTTACGGATAGGTTACTAGATAGAAATGTGTATTAAGTGGTAGAGGATGGCATTGGCGAAACACAAACACCGTGTGTCCTTTGACCTGCCCGTTTGAGTTTTTTCAAACATCCAAGTATCTGCCCGCTCCGATAAGCAGAGATCACATAACAGTAGAGAATAAGCAGACAAGTAACTTGCTATAAGGCAATTAGCAGTCAGAGATCCGCCGCGAAGAGGCAAAAAGTAAAATCCGATATAATAGTTTACGCAGACAGTACTGATATATCATTTCCCTTAAGTCGGTATCATAACAACGTAAATTCCACCACTGATGGTTCAGAAAGAGTCATAATCGTGTGAGCATTTCCACTCGTCTTTTCTATAGTCTTACTGGTAGAGAAAAAGGTTAAAGTTAAAAAGGCTAAACTAAAAAATTTGACCTGGCCGCAAATCTCAGCAACATTTGAAGTAATCGCTATTTAATGCACGAAGGCGTGCTTGTTCTTCATCAGATAAAGAAACTTAAACGCTCGTAATGTCGTGCTTCATCTTCATAATCTTCGAAATCATCAGGCTAGTTCTAAAAAACTACTACTAATAGACACATGGACTGGGTCACCTGGGAGTTGTATCTACCGTGAAGAACTATAGGTATTGATGAGCACGGATTGATTAATTCAGAAATCATCACCTTCAGAAATAGTTATTCATAACAGCTCAAATCATCCTTCATTGTCAGAGTGCAGTTACCTCTTTGAAGTTATAATTAATTCGTAACATAGAATAGTGAAGACATGGAGTTCGACGAGATGCCGAAAGCGGTACGTGCTGTACATACGTAGGGCGAAGATATTAGACATATAGCGTTTTGCAGCATGAAAACAGAGCCGAATTTGAAAAGGCTTACTCCTCTATTAACTGTTATGACTAGATGACACATTTGGTAAACTTCCTAGTAACATGTGTAAGTCCGTTAAAGCTTGATGGAGGATTTGCATCGATATTGACTATAGCTCACTTCTAGCTTGGCATTCAGCCACTGCTCGGGCAAGCGACGCTTTACGTGGTAGATAGGAGTTATGTCGACAAACGAGTCAAAGATTTGTAATCAACACCCACCCTCACAGCTGCCTTTAGAAAAGCCGGTACCTTAAGTGTTGGCATCGTTCTGGACTTCATTTAGCACTCATTTGCTAGAAGGGATCTGTTCGGAGGGGAATTCGATGGAAGGCGAGAAGGGAACCACAAAGCGGGGAATAGCTCAAAGATGGGAAAGCATAAAGAGCTACAGGAGAACAGGATGAAAAAGTCTAAAGGTGAGATTGTCGCTCTACTAGAACCGAAAAAAACTCAGGACGCAACATTCTATCGATAGCCGCACCGTTCAATTACTGCAAGTACCTTAGTTATTGCCATAAGGATACCGTGTGAAAACCAAATAATAATAACAATAGTAGTCCCGTCAAAGCAATGTCGAAAAGAAAGTAGATCGGATCATTATATGGTAGTGTATGAATCAGAGAGTTAACTCTATAGTTGACACCGAATAGAGAGTCCGTAGTAAATTCAGCAAATTAACAGACTCGATGACACTTATAAATAATGAGAGATTATAATAAAGAGATCACTGTCTAAAGAGAAAGCCTAGTTTGAGAAATGTTTTCATTTCGAAATTAATAACGCGTTACAATTATATTGACGCAATCACAAAAAGCATTCCAGAAAATTAAAAATATATACTTTTTCTAACAGAAACATCGAACGTGAAGCCATAAAGGCTTGAAAATATAAAATGTTATTAAAATGGCTGGTGAGACTACCTGTGGCTAGGAGCCGATGGCTGGAAATATATGCATAGAAACCACAATTTCTAGCTTGAAAAGTATGCATTTCACACTAGAAATTCTACATTATTCTGTCTATGAATCGGCTGGTTGAACTGATAGTATACGCGTCGTTCCTCGTTCGAATTTAGTCATCATTCAACTAAATGTCCTCAGTAATACGTGTGAGTGCTCTAAAAAGTTCTTGAACTTTTTATTAATCTTGTAATATGTCAATGATTTATGTAACGTATCTTGCCGCTTAGAGTTACTGCGTTTTCTGCAGAAACCAGTCCTTTTTTCGTAGATCAAAAGCGATCAAAGGACTTGTGCACGCCTGTTCCAATTATCTAAATAGGACCTATATAGATTTTGCCTGAATCGAATGATGCCATTGAAGCGCTGTAAATTTAGTACCAAAGAACACGGTTATAGCGTCTGACGAAGGCATGCCATCGCATTGACTGGACGTAGGCGCAACAGCCGTTGTCGAACCATTTCAAGACATCGATTCCGCTGTAAGACCAGAATTAGACGTTCGATTAGTATCGTCAGATGACTGGAACAAATCTAACATTTATTGCGGCGCTATTTCTTTTGCGTCTTCCGGTGACCTGCACACTTAGACTGATTCATTATTGAATAGAGACCGTGGGCCGTCCGGGTCCCGAATAAAAAGAAACGTATCTACGAAACGAGAATTCTTTAAAATCGTTGGAACAGAACTTACTAGTAGCTTGTTCATACTAAGGTTGCCGCGTCTACGAAAAGATAACTAAATAACTGTGTTACGTACTATCATATGCTTCTCCGATAAATGTAAGTTATCTTTCACATGTCTCCTTAAATACATGTGTTCGTGATTTGACCTAAGATGGTAATATTCTGATTCGGGCCCAAGACGTACACAAACGCAACACCAGCTGCACAATCAAAGCTTTTCAATTGGAGGAGAAAGGCGGCGCTCGTATCCTCATCTTATACGATATACTAGTATTTGAGAACATCCGGGTTTGAAGGCTGTTTTCGTGATAGTGGGTTAGGCTAATTCACGACAACTTCCGTTCACCTTTGAAATGATGGGTTTTACCAACCACAATGCTATGTGATTCGCGATTCGCACGCTTTTTTATTATATTGAAAGATGCTTTTTTGGATAGATGAATGTTTTGCATTCGGCATTGCTGTGGAGAAATTAGTTTCTAGTACAAAATAGTTTTTTTTTTTAATTTTTTTTTTAGGATGAACTTTGAGCTCAAGCTGGCACGCACGCCCTTAAGTCTAGTAGGCAAGCACGTTACCACTGAGCGGTCATAGTGACAATTGTTTGCGCATATCGACATTGTCTTGTTCATGACTTGCGCACTGGAAAAACGTTAACGAGGATTACAGTATCTCCCAAGTGTTGCAGTATCAAAAGGACGGCATCAAAAATGGTTTAAAAGATGGTGCTACTGATTCGAATGACAAGCAATATTCTAAACGGCCGCAAGAAGCGTACGACAACCTGCTGGTTCCATTGAGTGAAAACGTAGTCCAGCTAAGTCGAGGGCTCTCTGGAACGTAGTTTGCTCACCGGATAGAAAATAACTTGTCAAGTATTTAGCGTTGCTTCCAGGCGTTAGAAAAGGTCGAACAGGTAAAAGGGCGGACTATAGTTTGTTCTTCGCTGTCTATTCTACAGAAAAAAAAAACATTTCTGCATCATTATTGTATCGCTATGCTACCTTCAGCTGCCCAAATGAGACTATCAGAACAACATACTACTCATTTCAGCTCTGAGGGAGATATTGACGAAAAAGTGTGATGGATAATCACGAGACGGCGCAAAGAGATACTACTGTAACATGACAAATTTAGCTCTTAGATGAATAAATCGGGAACCCATTAATGGAGACACGGGTTCAGCTGGGAAATTTTGCTATACCTGACCTAAAATCTAAACTTTATGCCTACGGATTGCCATCCATTCACACAGCACAGTCGGAAAAAGCAGGCGGTACAGAAAATCTTCGAATGAGTTGACGGTTGGAGGCCTTCAAAAAAACGAACAATTCCTTTGTTGTTAAATTCACTTCTACCATATAACAGAACATTTCATACAAAAACAAAGGCATCCATCAAGATCTCTTCACTCCTTCAAAAAATGGGCAAAAAATTAAATTGCTCTTGAATGAGCCATAACCTCAGCGTCTTTTTGCAAGCTTGGCAGACTATTTTGCGTACAATAAGCTGATGTAACTTGAAGTTTCTATTTGTATATGACTGGTATGGTTTGTAGAGACCTTTAAAATAGGATAAGCAATTGTTCTCATGAAGCCAACTTCTCTTCGTTTCGTTGCCAAGATAGTTGACCTTGTAAACTGGAATTTTTGTAAACTGGACCTTGTAAATTGGAAAAGAGCTGAATCTCTAAAGATTGATCTTCAACCAACCAGTAAAAATTTCAAGTGCTTTCTGGCTTCGAAGTATGTCACTGTCATAATTATCTGCTTGCTTAACTGAATAATTCTTATTTTCATTACATAGATTACTTAATCACGTTAACAGCTGGAATTTACGGGACAATCCATAACCAGTTCAGCTGTAGTTAATGAAGCATTTCGTACAAATTTTCACACTATCTTTCCGAGCTGATCATTGGGACTACGTATCTTCAATGCTTCTCTTCAGCATACCCTGGGAAACATCAACTTTAAGATAGAAAAACTCGACGTTCGACGTCTGATATTTACTTACTATGCCTCGGCAAATGTTTTGGCACCAATAACAGACGCAGTCCGTTTTGTGTCGGTAGAGACCAGCCAGCTGAAGCCATACAGTAGCGGCAGGAGCGGTCGTAAGACCCGAAACATTTAGTTAGGTCAATACGTAAAAAGTACTGACATCATCAGAGAATAGAGCTTGGAGGCCGTCGTGAGTCGTCTTTGCAGAAACGCTGTGAGGTGCATGCGAATGTATGGACATTTTACAATGCAAACCCGTAGAAAGAAATGAATTAATTTACGGCCTATTGTAGGGAATGGAGCGAACAAAGATCAGATGATAAAACAGTCGTGACCACTTTTCGGACATCAGCTGGAAATGCATACGTTAAGTCGAAAATCCTTTTCTGTATGGGTTCCATATAGGTTTTTCGAGCACGATTGTGTATAGTCAGAGTGTGGGTTTTTTTGGCCCTTGGAAAAAACGAGAGCTGCGATGTGGAAAAAAATCTTGCCTTGCTGTTGACGTAAAGCGGCGGCACTTTGAACAGGAGTATCTACGTACAATGGGTAGTTCCTGCCAAAAAAATGCTGTGAAGACGAACCTGCAAATGGCTTCCGATACCTAACCTCTTCTACACGAACGTACTAAGTTGAAGGTGGCAAAACAAACAGGCTGCAAAAATGTCAAAACATTTTTAGGATGGAATAGAGTATAGACCTCTTGTCCACTGATAGATAGCGCAGCTCAAGGGATACGAATAATGTTGCCTGATTATCAAGGACAGGGAAAAAAATTGCATCCATGGTATGCATACTTTATGTTAAACTGGAGGTAAACAAAGATCACTTTTAAACATGAAGGCAGATTAAATTTTCAAGTGTTTTAAGTGAATTAGACGAGAGGCTGTCTCCGAGATCATTTTATAGACTGGCCATTCGTAACTTCAGTTTAGATATATATATTTCCTGCGATGCAAACGGACCTAGCAAGTTTAGATGGTAAAGTAGTCGATTGATTCTCATAAACGTCAAGTTGTGACGAAACTACCTCCATAATGGTGTAATTTATTTGATAGTAACTTGTTTGGCGGCCTTGTAATCCATTTGTTAGTACTATATTTTAGTGCACGCCTACATGATGCAATTACATAAAGGCACTAAATGCCAAAAAAAGGGTTTGACAAGCGTCGAAAACGGGAAAAGTGACTTCATGTTATTTAAAAATAAATATACACCTATAGCACGCATGTGGGGTTTCACACACAAAAATCCACCCTTGTTTCCAAACAGAAATGTCGCTCATTTAAATAAAATACTAGCAAATTCCAAGCGGTCCATTGCCATTTTTAACAGGCATTTTCTCTTCACACTGAAGGACACTGAAGGATCGACCTGTCGTGGAAAGTTTTGATGGATCAGGCCGTATGGAAGACGTATGAATCAAGAAATTTGTTTGCTTGCCACGGCTGAACGTCATTCCCACACAGGTTTCGAAGACGCATACGCCAGGAAAACGGATCACCACTATTTGCATCTTTAGACGAAATCACCCAGTGACAGTTTAAGCTTTTTCTAGCACAGATAGAGAATACAATGTTTTTCTAGTTAAATTAGAAATAAAGGCGATCTGATAAAATTCTCAAATCTCTTCGTGCCTTTACGCGCACTATCCTATTTTACAGGGTGAAGCTTTGAATTGCTAGCGAATAGAGATGGTGCGTCCAAGTTTTAGCGATATCACGTTTTCATTTGACACTTTTCTCTTCTCAGCCTTATCTTGTTGTAAGTTATCTACAGCTTGGAAGTATTGAATAATTTGAATTAGTTACATTTGTATCTAGTCAGAGTGAAAACTCGTAGAAAAAAATTGAAGTTAGGTCATGAAGTACAGTAGCGTATGGCTGTTTGAGTTGGGAACGCAGCTTTTTCACTACGGTAATCTCGCCAATATAATAATGTATTTGTACGTGGTAAACGAACGTATGTATTGTCGTTTGACACGCGCATGAAACTTATGCCATCAATAGTTGTAACTACCTCACTTAATTCCAAGTTAACAAAGCTCGCACGGATCGACGAACAGAGCTAAGGCAGGACGTCAAATCTATACAAGTCTCTATTCTTATTTCGAGCTATTCCAGCGTAGTCTAATCATTCATTCTATATACGTTATATGTAATGCAGCATCTTTTGGCTAAATATTTCGTCTGCTATTGAGGAAAATATAATGTTCATTCATTAACGTTGATATCGGAGATATTTTGATGAAGTGACCGTGTGATGATGTTCTTTTCGATCAGCCATAGCAAAGAGGGACCATTCGGGCAGCGGCTTATCGCTCTGTCACGTAGTCGTTAACAGTCGTGGGGAAACAACAAATGAAGTAGTACTGAAGAGTATATTCGCTCTCATTCATCGGATGCAGGATCGCGCATGGTAACTTGAAAACAGTCTTAACACAACGCAGAGTACCTCTGTAGGTTACAGGCACATGTCAGTATTCATCCTCCATTGTCAACTCCTCTGCCGGATGTCCCTACCTTCTAGGCCGTATTCGGCAGAGAAAAATACCTTGCTACAACGATGTGGCAGATCTGTCATTGTTGATCATGTTTAACGTCGCTTGCCCATCGAAGCATCTTGTTTGTGTCGATTAACGTGAATCATGTCACGTATATTTCACGAAGTGATATGAGAAGGACGTATTTAATGCATTTAGGAACATAACACCGTTGCTCGATGAGGTCTAAAACGAAACAAAACATAGGAATAATAAATCATCGTCAATCAGGACCAAAGAGGACAAATAGGACAGATTTGCTCATATTACCGTTACGGCGGCAGTATGTACTCTATCGAATATATACATATAAAATGCTGCTTTAAAGGAAGTATAGCTTTTTCGTTTTTATCTGGTGATGGTATATTCCAGCCGCCCGGTGGGTGGTCAGATAAGTCGATACCTCCTTTGGAAAAACGTCGCTTCATCTTGCGGCTGACCAGAGACGTGCTAGATATAATTTCCAGAAAAATGGAGTACGCTAATGACAAAGGTTATAGCATCGGTAGCAGCTCTCACAAGAGCGCTGTCGTACGCGCATTTTTCAGACCTGTCCCACAACAGCGCTACAGGTTCGAAGACAGATCGTGGGTGCCTGTGAAACGCCTGCAGGCCTTCTTGGTCTTCCGCATCGTCTCACTCAGCAAAAATAGCAGGACTGTGTTTCACTCTATAATAGTAGCAGTGAGGTAAGTGGAATGATCCGACTGGTGACAAGTAAACGGCGAAAGCCCCTGTATCGAAACGTAGCGCAGCTAAAGGCACCTTGAACAGCTAGCTAGCTACCAAACGACGAGGTTCAAGGCGATGTGCTGGCTTCATACTCAATGAGAATAGCCTCTATTGTTATGAAGAGATATTATGCCTTGAGGAGTATGGGGATTGTTAATCTGGTGATGGTGCTATCGTTTTACGGTCATCGTTACTGCGTGAATCTAGCTATTTTTGCAGCAACTCGAGTAGGCAAATAAGTAGCGAGAAGAATAACTGCGGTGATGTCTTCGTTAGATGAAATACACTTTACAATTTACTTTAGTACTAAGAATAGCTTGGATATAATATAATAGACTGAAAGCAAACAATGGATGGTCATCAACAAATCCTATTGAATATGTTTAAATTAGATTCTGTCCGGGTTAAACCTGGCTAGATTTTAGGGGGGTTAATCGCAGACAAAGCCAGACCGCTAGGAAGTACGACGAAGTAACGCTAGCGTCCAGATGATATGACAGCTATGGTAAAACATCAGTTCGCATTGCTCGATACACTAAAGGGGGGCGGGAACAGATTTTCTAAGACAAGACTCGTTTGCTACTAGGATCCACAAAGGCTACCGCGTAGAACACTTTAATTCTTAACGTGCATGAAGTGCTTTTCTTTTATCTTACAAATATTAAGTAGATAAGTTCATGTAAGTGAAGAAGCTTGCTAAATCGAACTCTGGATGCTCGCAAGATGTTTAAGCCATCTACTTGTAGTGTGATAGCAATTTCGCAGAAAGCCTTTCTCTTCTTAAGCCTGAAAGATATAGGAGTGCTCTGATTGGAATGTCTCTCTATTAGTGCTGAACATGGATGATGTCACAATGAAGAACGCCACGTTAAATTGCGGATTGTTTCCAGTCGAAAAGACGAATTGTTTAAGTACGAGACAACAATGTGCTTGCGTTTTTTTTAAATACTTCCAACCATAAAGAACTCACTACGAGCGCACTAGGAAATATAGATGCTTGAATAAATCACTATTACCTATATTTGGGAGCAGACAAGTAGCGTAAATTAGCCTATCTATAAAACCATAGGTAAAAATTCACCACTAGATGATGCTTGTGACAATAATGAGCTTATACGTACAAAAGGTCCGAAATGCTTATGCAAACATCTCGTAATCAAGGTTGGCTTAGCGGTGGCCAGACGAAGCTAAACATATACAATCGCCAATTTGCTATTGTAAAAAGTACATCATGACCAAGCCAGACATGACTTACCATTAACTGCATTGCTTGACCGCTGTTCCACAGGTTTTCGAACAAAAACAATAGACCTCCCCATTGAGGCAGTGGGGTCAGGACATTAATCCGGGTTTAGCCTGTGTTTAATGGATTGTACGAGTAATATCCGTTAACGAACTTTGAACAAAATGGCTTCATCCTCAGATTCTCTCCGATCTTACAGAATTAATCTAATAACCCGCGTAACAAACTGATTGTGATAAAAGCATAGAGCGAAAGATAAGACGAGTCATTACTCCATCTCGTAACAAAACACCTATGGCAAGTCTATTAACAACAAATAATATGTTTATTATGATCAAACTGGTAGCTCCGATGTCCTTGTATGTAAATCCACAAGCTCATCTCAAGTTTTTCCAGATAAAGGCGAGCGTTTTTTTGCTAGCTAGTTTAGCTAATTCTGCTAATAATGAATTTATTATATGCTTATAAATATCTGAGATAGGTGTCGATAAACTAATGACGAGTATTCCACAGATAATTCTCCAGTCTTCAAAAACTTCACGTTCTACGAAGGATACTGACAGAGATAAAGCGTATTAAAGCTTTGAAAGGCAGGACACGACAGCCAGCATATAGGAACACTGTGGTACTAATTGTTAATAGCACTAAAAAATAGTACGAAAATAGTTGACTGGACATAGCTGATCTTGTGTGTTTTTACAGAATGCCACTAGATCCACTCCAGTAAATTAATGTATAAATAAATAACAATAATACCCTATCTGTTAATGGTTTAGAGAGAGGGTTCATATAAGTCGGGCCGTCTCATCGTATTTTGCTAAAGATTCGGAAATCTTGCAAACAAAAGCAAAAAACGGACAAAGCAGGACCACTCATAGATATTGAAGTACTACAACAGGAATAAGCGTAAATTAGGACAACATGCATGGATAACATGCCTGATCGAATGTCAACCTGTAGATTCAACCGGGTTGTTCTTTAGGTCATGTAGCGTTGTAGTATTGCCCATTATATAGCTTGCACATCCTCCCGTTACGCAACTGTTCTCCGCTCTCATTTTGATATTTGTATTGTTTCAGTTTATTTCTCTCTATCTCTTATCTCTAGTTCAGCGAAACCCTTAGTTCTTCCCTATTTGTTTGTGTTGGGTAGCCAAGATAAGCACAAAAGTGGTACTATATCATTGTGATGTTTGCCGAATGTGTATAGCTAGAAAGATCCTACAAGTTCGACGAAGGAGGCTGATATGAAACACTAGCTAATACAGGATGTTACGTATTATCCTGTGATTTTCCTTGACTTCAGATCCAGAGTGATACTATGATAGGATCAACACTGTATAGTGCCACGACTGTGAGGCAAAGGCCAAAGAAAGCTTGAAAGGGCCGACACTACGGCGATTGAGGGGTCCAAACGCCAAGAGTCGAGGCAGTAGGCCGAGCAACCAGCCAAAACTCTAGCTGGTGTCAAGGAGAACAATTTCTTTCCAGCTCCTTTGACACGCGTAACCTGATTACCCAGTGAAATAGTGCAAGAGAAAAAAACCAACGGAAGTATAATCTAAACACCGGGATTGTAGAGGACAGCGAGGTAACCTAATGCATTTTTCTTTATAAAGACACCAGGAAAAAGTCAAAAGAGGCTGAAAGGAATCAACACTGCGTTGACGACTATCGACTTGGGTAATAACTATTATAAGTGAAAAAATGTGTATATTTATAAATAATGTTTGCAATCATATATGTTTACACTTGCGTATTGAAATATATCATTATGAAAGCTGGACAATGTAAAATATAATATCCTGGTATATGCTTTCTGGTAGTGTCACTGTTATTCGGAATGCTAAAGCATGATGTATGTATTTTCAAGTACTGAAAGTTTCTTCTACAATGTGCTTTGCCGTTGCACATATTTCACACACAAAACGTATCTGTATTTAGAACGCGACATCGATCAGAATGTGTTTTGTTAGATCGATGGTGGGAAATATATGTACAACGATAGGTTCCTTGTTGTAGACCAATAATACTTAACCTAAGAGAAACAGTGGTAGTATGTTAAGCAATCCTAAAAGGGTAAAATTCTGCATTTATGTATCTGTCTGAACTAAGACTAGTAAAATTATACTAAATCTCGACAAGGCTGAGGAATTTTTCGGAGTTTATTAAAACTTTTAATACATTAATTCGTAATAAAGGCTTGATTTTTTTGGCCTGATTATATGATGACAAGTACCTGATATGGCAAGACTTTATTCATTTATCTATTTTATTTTCAAAAACGCGACTGTTAGATTCTAGAACAAGTTATAAGAAACAGCTAGCACTAAACACCTATGTTATCCGTATTACATATACAAGAACGTAAAATGTATCGGTAATGGTGTAGATTTAAAAGCTGACTGATCTGAACTGACACATCTGATGTTTAGAATCATAGTTAAGCCAGCGCCGGGCGTAACCTTTATTCATTGGTATGAAACCATTCGATTACCTGTCCTATTCCTACATGGTCATCTATCTGAGCCTATACACACGCACCCAGACACTAAAGGCACATAAACAGCCAGCGTTTTGAGTTTTTGGGCTTCATAGAGTGCAAAAGAGCACACTGCCAGTCAAACATCATTTATTATCGTGAGCATCAGCAGCTTTTTACAGTCAAAGGCTAAGTGGTGAAGTGAACTTTTCTGTGGATAAGGCGTTACCCTATTCTAGGCGCCGGTTCGCGGCCGTTGGCCCTGCTGCTCTCGTTGTCGTTCGGCCTGTCTGGTGAGAGCTCTAGTGGCGAGAGTGCGCCCTAGCAGAGAGGCCATGCGGGAAAGGGTAGAGGCCACGAGGTCCGACCAGACGGCAGCATCCGACTAGCAGGATTCATCTCCCGGACCTACCGGAAGAGTATAAGGCCAGCGTGCGTATAAATGTGTGAAGGTGCATCAATGGCGAACCTGTAAATCTTCGAATCGTAACAGACGGACCTGCAAAGCTCTTACAACCCGAACATTTCTAGGATACGTGAAAATTGGAAAGACGTCCGCTTGCCCTTGTACTATCGATAATTTTAATAAAGTGGTTACAATGATGATGCCTGGAGTTTTTGGTTCTAGAAGGTTGCCGGCATAATCTGTCAAGTGTACAGTTTATCATTTGCGACGCGCACTAACAAGCTTTGAGTATAGCAACCTAACGTTACTTTCCTTATCTGTTTTACCCTGCCTGATGTTTTTCAGCTGTCAATAGCGGCCGCTGTAAAAATTTCGCGCGTTTCCCGCAGTTTGAATAATTATTAACGCTGTACATTTTGGAATATTACTGCTGCGATCGTGGAGTGCGGAGTCCTGTCTTTCAAGCGAAACCCCGTCAGATGGAGCGATTCGTCAAATTTGACACCCTAGACCGACCACCCTACGAGCCAAACATAAGCGAGAAGTGACTTAATGTCAGTGCTCAGTGTCGCTTTCGTATTTAAACGTTTGAACTACTATCCTTACTTGGCTGGCTCAGACGGCATCGACAACACATCGATGTTCAATACGTTCTCGTGTCCATGCGTGAACTGATTTCTTTTGACTCATGATGTTGCAGTGACTGCGCCTATTTCTCCAATCTTTTCGTGCCAAAGGTACCTGGCCGTCGATATAGGTGATAGGACCGTCCTGTCAACTGGATCACGGGTGCCCACTACCGATACTATAATAACTTAGTCGCCTTCCAATTGCAACAAGTATATTACGACTGGAACTACATCACGGACACGCCCTGTCAGCCGTTCTTGGTCGCTGTCTGTTCGCATCCTCACTGATACGCTACTAGATATCGGCGGCTAAGCGAAGATAAGGGCGATCTAGCTATTTGCACGCAGGCGCAAGAGCTTTAAGAGGAAATAATTATTGACAAGGCCGCACTAAAAAATAAGCTTGGTCTGTTTCGGCGTTTTTTGTCGTTGACCGAGGATGTCACACGGATGCACGGGCGTGGGTGATGTTCCGCGATGATCGACAAGTCAGCAACGTAGTGTTTATAATACGAGCGAGTGTACACTCCGCGCGTCTGCGACTCCTGGCACCGTTCACCCGCTGATGGTGAGTGATGACAGCGGCATTGAGCTCTTCGTAGCCGAAGCCCACAGCCCGGTTGCCTTTGAAGGGAACTGCAATGGCGACAATAGCGACGATTAACTTCGTAACCGAGTGAAGCCACAGAATTCCTACGAAACAGCGTGTGTCACTTTGGCTGACTTCGATTCGGTGGCCCACGCGCGGACTCAAGTTGCTGTCGGTAATAATAGTCGCCTCATGCCCCTGGTAGCAATTCGCTGATTAACTCTATTCGCGTCCACCCCAGCCCGGCTTAGAAGAAAACGAGCGGATGAGTCCGTCGTTGTCTAGTAATATTTGATCTGACTAGCGAAAGTGACTTGATCGGTCCCTGTAGGCGTGCACGGTGGCAGAAGAGCGGGAAAACCTGGATCTGCCTCGTTGTTATTGCTGTCAGCGTACGTAGAAGACAGCAGAACAAGTCAACGGAGGAAAACTCTGTGTTGTCTATATGGCCAAAGGCATCACCTCGTAACTAGCTCTACAATTAAACCGTCTGTTACATTAGTTTGCTCCGGAAAAGAAAGAACGAGAAACAACGAGGCAAGGGCTGAAATTGTCCTATTATTCAGTGATTCTTCCAGTATTTTTCGCTATCGCATCAACACGAGCGGAGCGTGAGGTCAACAACAGAAGATGTTAAACAAAACGCCAGCAAAATAGCAAGGTCTGTTAATGTGGCCCAAGCACTTCTTTCAATTTGGCTCTTGTCATCATTCGTCTTCAAAAACGCAGCCCATCATGTTGCTACCGGTCTCAACCTTGTGAAAACAGCGGTTCAAATTGCCATGGGTGAATTAATTCACGGTGACCCGCTGATATCATTTCATGGCAGAAACAGACAGTCACGCCATGACAAGTAACCGTTAAGGCGTCAGCTAGTTCAATTATTCGAAATAACCGTTAACCAATTAACCATAGCTATTGCAGTTGTCCACATCAGAGGCTGGGCCATCGTAGAGCACCACTATGTCCTATATTCCACTGGTTATAACTGATTAAGGGATCAATATATTGTTTATATGATATGAAGATCAGCAAGCGGTGCTAAGGAAATACAACACAGTGTCTAAGGCTATAAGATGTGGCTTATAATTGGACACATATTCACAGCTGCTCACATCTAATTATATATATATATATATATATATATATACTACACGATAAATCTGGCTAAACAAACATGGAGCAATATGCATAGTCTGCCAACGAGCTCTTAACTCCAGTAACAGTAGTAGCTATACAAGGAATTACTTGTATCGCCCTGATTAAAACACGTAGCAGATAACATACGACATAACGTTAAGACGGTTAAACGTGGAGGCGACTTCACGCAGCGACTGTGTCATAATTTGTCGTCAAATCAACATTTGCAGTAGTAGTAATCGTATGAGGAGCATCAGATCAGTAGCGACAGCTACAAAATCGACATCGTTACTGAAATCATCATCACTCAGAACGGCCTCAGCTATCAGTATATTTGTTTGCGTGTGTGTATTTTTGTGTTTGGTAACCATCGTTCAAGAACGTCTGTTGAGGTATTTACCTTGTAGTCGGCCAGTTTTGCTCCGCGGTCTTCTGGTGGCTGGACCCCGCGGCTCGTTGATGTCGTTTTAGCACAAATCAAGTACGCGCATCCAGACGTCAGACTGCGGTACCGACCCGTTGTAAGCGCCGGTTAATTTAGC
This sequence comes from Varroa destructor, assembly GCF_002443255.2. Lineage (NCBI taxonomy): Eukaryota > Metazoa > Arthropoda > Arachnida > Mesostigmata > Varroidae > Varroa > Varroa destructor. Next base: position 28,360,232 of record NW_019211456.1, on the reverse strand, counting down.
CGTCTGCGGGTAACTGTCGCTTTGCTTACCCTCTTGAATTCTTGTTTTCTCGACTATTTAGACGACATTTAGCGCACCGCCTACACAGCCGTCCCAACGTCGGGCGTGATGGAGGCGCTAACGGCACTGCAGAATGTGTCAGTCGATAGTGTCATCCGACTGGCGAACGACGAACACGTCTATTTACAAGATCTGTTAAGCAACTGCACGAATGGTAAATTCAATATGTCAGAACCCCTCAATCTACGGATACTGGCCGAAGACCCACAAATGGCACAGGTTCTCTCTAACTGTTCGCTCATGGAGTTCAGCAACACGGAGGCGCCACTGGCGATGGTGCGAATCACTACGATCCTATACTTAATCATCTGCCTTGTCGGATTGTGTGGTAACTCGCTTGTGATCTACGTAGTGTTCCGATTCTCGAAAATGCAAACCGTGACTAATATGTACATCTTCAATTTGGCGCTTGCCGACGTGATGTTTCTGTTCGGACTGCCGTTCCTCATTACGACAATGACCACTCGAGACTGGATATTTGGCCAAGCCATGTGCAAGGTAGCGTAGTGCATCGTAGCTAACTATCGTACATGTAAGGGAAAACTAGGATAAGTCGAAAGGAATAATGGTAAAATACCTGTTACAATAGAAAGAACGACTTTGTTGGGCGCCCGTCGCCTCGTTCTCGCGGGCATGCCAACTTCAAGTAAATTTCTATGTACCTTTATTAGCTTGCTGTTTTCTTGCTCTCATTAGGCGTGACGGTGACAGCGAAGTCGGAGCTGCTGCCCCCCGTTCTTTCGTCAAGCCCCCAAATTGTTAAACTCTATGAACCATTTATTTTGCACCGACCGTTCGCGTCATCGCGTAAGGGCCCGCTTACATTTCAGATTTTATTTATCATCGATTTGCGAGACGAGTCAAAGGTAAACATTACTATGTGTACTTTTATCGAAATACAGTGATATCGAAAACCAGCAAAACAAACACAAACGAATTAGCAATTCAACTAATTCCAACCAAAATGGGACAAGCTGGTTATTTGTCGAAAACAAAAATACCCCTTAGTGATCGTGATAGTAGGTGAGCATCTAAGTGCACGAATATAGCAGTTCCAAAAACCTACGAGTTCTTATAGATATCATTCCGGTATTTTGCAGCGTGGTCGTACTGAAGGCCAAAGACAGGTTGCCTACACCCATATGTAGGCCTTTCCCCCTCGGCCACCTTGTTTGCATAGCAAAAAATGCCTTGATTCGCACATCATGAACAACAGATCAACCCGAAAAACAGAAGTCTAGAATAACTGGGGTGTAAAAACAAATCGATCGCACACAATCGATGGTTGCCGTGACCATCAATTACAAGGTGGATCTAGAAATGTCTGCCGGCCATAGATCAGAAGACGTACGCGTGGTTACAACAATGTATAGCCATAACGCCCCGTTCGTACTTTACGTTTCGTGCCCGTGAAATTTGATGGAACACATTTATCCACGTATGTGATCAGGGAAATTTTCTTAGCATAAAAAAACAACAACGACGAATATTATAACTGCCATCGAGTATTATAGACGTTGATCCATATTGATTTGAATAGGCAGCCATACCGGTTTACAACGTATTAGATGCAAAGACTCATACGAAAATTTATTTTTTATCTTTAATTAGGCAAATAGCTACAATATACTACAAAACTTTGTTGTCACATTGCGGAAAATGTTTCGCACAACGAATACATTTTTCTTATTATAACGTCGGTACAACGACTGACTACCACGTTTTTTTACATGATTTTTCAATTTACATCCTGTGTTAATGCTTTAGAATTTCTCTCATGAACTCTTCCTTGGGCCAACTATGTCGACACCTACAGTGAGCGACAAAAAAAAGCATGTCCACAAGATGCTTTAACAATGAAGGCAACTCCAAACCAGATCGCGTGACGGTTGTATTCGATATTCTATTTATGCATACGAAACGAGCAATGGAATATCCTTATACTGGTTTGAGAAAGTAAAGAATATCTGACGTATGCTATTGTCATACAAGTTCACTTGTTTAGAAAAGGAGGGATCGTGATCCATTTGGTACTGCAAGCAAAAACAAAATGAGACTTCAAGTTAAAGTTTTAGGGTTGAAGTGGCTTTGCACCCCACAACGACCAATGCATTCTCCTTTTCTAGAAATATCGTTTTGATAGTCGATAGCAAGTTGCACCTCAGACGGCATCAACTTACTTTACGACTTCCGAAACATGCCCCGAACCACCAAACATTTACGGTTAATCGTTCAGTGAGTTGTTTCTCATTGTAAGCTGCTTTTAAGCGGATCTGTTCGAAAAATGCACCATGTTTGCTTAAACAAAAGCATTTTGTCGGTATATGATTCGTCTATGAAGGAAATGTTCCTCGGCAACCAATAGCCACCTTTTACCGTGAAAATACACATTGTCACTTACTGTAGACTTTATTGTTAACAACCACCAAAGTTGTCATGTGAAATAATATCCTCGAATGGAATAACCGCTGCTTTCCGTAAGTGTTTTCCTGAAAGGCGCGCGCCCTCTCAAGTCGAGCAGTTATGTACATGGTTAGAGGGAATCCTAGAGGTCGGTATAGGGGGCTTTCTATCGAAGCTTTCCTGTTCGTTGTTCCCCGACCATCATTAAGGCAGTATCGAATCGGTCGATCCTAGCAGAATGCGGTTAATAAAAGCAACAGCGAGACACATTATTGTACAAATAACCAGTTAAATAAACCGTAGATCGTTTACGTGGTCGTCGGCGATTGCCGTGTTTTCAATTAGCAGTTTACAACACATGCTGGGAGGTTACCGAACGTTTCCGATGAGACTCCATTAACGGGTCGGCTTGCGTCAGATGGAGCTGGCATCAAATTGTCTTACATAATACTCAGCGCTTTTTTCTTAAGCTCACCATTGGTGGCCTATTATTACATTCTGCAAGCACTTACGTACCATTTATCGGTTCAATACTTCTACAATAATAATTATATTATCTCTCACCCATGATCCTAGCCCCGGGACACCCTGATCGCTTCCGCAAGGACAAGCTCTATGTTCAAGGAAGCTATAGGAGATTAAATGCGTCGCGTATTTACCGCACTCACTAGCTAGCAAGACCAAGCAGGGCAAAGCATTCTCTGTCAAGGGCTTTATGCAGAGAGACGTTTGTCCTTCGGCTGTGCATTTCTTGCTGACGTTTGCCTCTTTCTAACACACGGCTTACTAAAAAAGCCCGCTCATCGTTATGCTATAGGTCGGAAAAAAGGACAACAAAATCATCTGTATTAGGTGCTGTACCGCGCGGCGCTGTCGTTACGACTACATATAAGACTGCCGGAGATCTAATTTTATCACTTCGTCTAGTGAAGAACAAGGTGAACATTTACATTGCTTAACAACATCCTGAAACAGTCAGCTCTAGATGGAATCGACAAGAGTACCAGGTATTGTGGTAGCTACCAGGTAGCTTATGGGTGTAGTATGTGATTTGTATTGTAAGAGAATTGATGTTATTGTGCATTATCTTTGCCCACCTGCTCCGTGCCCCCTTCAGTCCTTTCATGAATGAATCCCTGCTTACGCGTAGAAATTTCTGTGTGTGTTTATGCCGCTACATACTTTGTTGATGAGACTGAGGGGGCCGGAAGGGGGGAGGGGAGGTAGAAGTCTAATGAGTGTGTAGCCGATAGATGGCACAATTAACCGCTGACATTCAGTCCTTGTTCAAAAGCTGTTCGCTAAATCCATAAAGTTACTTGCTTGAGCCGAGATCCGAAAAGTATGAAATGCAAGTAACGAAAACTAAAGCCATAGCATAGCTATTTACTATCCGTAGGAGCTAATGCCAGTCTGAAGGTTCTAAGAAAGTTTGACGACACTTTTTATATAGTACATTCAACATATGAAGCAAAAATCAACTATAGACAGATGCTTTTTCATTGAATCTATAAGATCCGCTTATGTTCAGTTGATTAGTCCTCTCCTCAGACTAGGTATAACATGTTTTCTGAATCAACGTTCGCCTAGAGTGTGTTCCAGCTTTCTCCTCTGGGGTCTCTTCCGACGCGATCACGGAAGCCGTGAGGTGCGCTCGTGGAGAACGCGAAACTATGAACTAGGTATGAATACCCTGAAGTGAAAGGCGGTGTCGACATATGCACTGGAAGTGATGAGTATTAGGGCAACCTGCTTGGTCTTTCAAAGTCCAGATGGTTCTGATGGGTTGTTGACAGGGTACCGACAAGTAAGATCTTGCCTTAGCATACATGCTCGACCAACACAGTTTTAGGTATGCTACATATGTTTAGATACTTCAAGAGAGACCGCTTCTTGCGAAGTATTTCGGAGAGCACTATTTATCTTATTTTCATCATACCATCAAACCAAGCAAGGATGAAGTTTTGAGTGCGTAATCAGGCCCCATGTATTACTGGCCTTAGCCATCTTCTGCACTTTTTGCTTGTAGTGTTTTAAGTATTTTAGCGCCTTTACCTTGAAGCGATTCGTCCTACGTGTGATCCCGCTGGTCTTAGGTCGAAGATTCCTACTGTTTGCTAGTATTGCGTCATTTCGTTAAGGGTGGCTCAAAACACTTTTCTCTGTTTTTCAGGTATGTTCATAACTTTGGTAGCAGTAAGACATTGGTCGATATTTCTTAGCATTTTCTTGAAAACTGTTATTGGCATAGGTGCGAACCCCATTCTGCGGGAAGGGCAATGAACTCCGGCAGTGCTCGTGCGGTGGATGTAGAACGAGACTGGATAAGGACTGCATGCGTTGGAGCTGGCCACTCTGTGTGGAACTGCGTCCGGCGCGACTTGGCATTTTAGGGTCAGATTTTCTTTACGTCACGGACAGCAGATCAATTTGTTCTATTCTAAACGCCGGAACTCTCAGTCTCCCGCTAGAGGAGCTGCCTTGCCCCCATGGCCTCCTGCTTGGCAAAACGAGCAATGGGCCGTGCTGAAACAAGCACACTAGACTTGGTGGTCAAATGTTCCGATAAGAATTCCAGACCGACGATTGGGTAGCTGATGGCGGTAAACGCACAAAAAAAAATGAGCGAACTAACAAAGAGCATATTAGTCTAATAAATGGTATCTGCTTTTGTCATATCTAATTCGGTTCCTGGGTTCCCGGGTAAAGTACCACCGCAATGCTTGGAAAAGATGGAGGCGTTGTGGATGTGTGGCGCCACACCCTTTATCCAGAGTGCGAACTGCTTTAAGTAGTGATACAGTTTATCTGACACTGAAAATATTAGCAGCTATTATTCATCCGTCAGCACATTGCTATGTGGCAGGAATCAGGACATAAAGCTCCTTTCTCTATCCGCGAAGGGAACATCGGCTAAGGCGAACACTCCTCACAGCAGCGCTACCTAGGAAGGCATCATCAGGCTGACGTTACGATTTGCTTTCAGCTTAATGAAAGAATATCAGATATCTTTGACTGGGTTTGTTTTTAGAGTCGTCCAGCACTCATTAAAAATGATCTTAGATAGTCATGTTTATATCAGCGTTTGCGGTATTTTTTTAGTTCGTAGCCCATTAATGTACTGACAAATAAGCCTACAGGCTTGTTTAAAGTTTCCAGAATGTTTTAAAAACCGTCGTTCAGTAAAGAGGTCCTGAGTAGAATACGAAGTATGCCTATAGGTGTCGTATATATGGAATAGGAAAATACAATTTGAAATTATATTACACGGGCAACGCGTTGGTACGATAACGAGCTAACGGGTGCTAAACAAATGTGACGCTATGGGTTAATTTTCATGGCCATGTATCGTTTGTTTGTGCTCTTTATATGGGATTACCTACGCTGTTATGCTAGAAAGTATTAAACAAATCAGGATTACTTCAACACTTTTTATTTAATCACGCATATTTTGTAGCAGGGACATGTAGACCGCGGAGCTTAAACCAACGACCCCTCGCATCTTTAACGAGAGTTTTAGCTGTCCAGGGCGCACCGCCGGCAGGACATCGGAATTACAATACCCAATCAGGTCTTTCTTCAGAACAGATATTATAAACGTTGCTGCTCAAAGTTTCTCCGATTGACTGAAAGGAAAATGTGTTCGCTTTGCAAATGGCGCTATCTCATACATGACATATCCCGTACTAAGAAGGTCTCAGTACCAGGAAGCTTTTCCCTTCTTTTATCGCTGCTGTTTCTGTTGTTCTCCTGCTACTCTACCACACACGTTACAATGAACCTCCTCAGCGTACTGAGTCCGCAAGTCTCGGCAGGACAGAAAGAGTTATATTTGGCTTCGTTTCTTGGTTTGCCAGCATGTTTAATGTTAGCTGTGATAACACGTAATTCAAACTTACTTTCTCACAGTCGACAGCCGCGACTTACGTCAAGCACATCGTATGTTCTGTAAGATGGCCAAGATTGAGACCTTAACAATAATAACGCAAGAGGAGCCCACGGAAGGCCGAGTCGGGTCAAACGAGGGTCGAAAACTGCAATCGTTACCTTTTATCATCGTACCCAAATACCGCTCGTCGTAGTATAGGATGGTAGGAGCTGAGAAAGAAAAAAGTCGTCCCATGTGGTTTTCGTCCATCAGTGTTGCTTGCCCTTCAGGAAGCAGAACTAAAGAGCAAAAGATAGTTTTTTCTTCCGGACGAGCAGCTGAGAGCTCTCGAGAAAATGTCGCACATAAATTTGCGAACGCGGGCTTCATCTTTCGATATGGCACTCACCACGTTAGGCAAGCAGTAGCTGTAAACGACCGAGCCGTCCACCCTTGCCTATGCCCTTAGCTCAGTTGAGGTGATCGCCTATCAAAGGTCACTTTTAAATTTGAGCTAGTGGCGGTCTGATGACAAGGAACGGCTGTCGCCCTTGTGAGCCCACAAGCTGCCGTCAGCGAGTAGCGTGACAACGCACTGTGTACTAAAATCTGGCAACTGATAGTGGGTCCAATCGTTTGATGGAGTTTCGGTACAGATAAAATGTGTTTGTGTAACATCGGAGGCAAGTTGGGCATCGTTCTGCTGTCCGAGCGCTGACCGTTATGGGATATCCGATTCGTTGAGTACCTAAAAGTATTGTTGAGTCTCCTGGTGCTAACGCAGCTCGGTCATCGTAACCTGTTTTCGAGGATCTATTTAGAATGATGAAAGCGGCGAAACGAAACATATCAGCTATGAATTTACAATATATTCTAAAACAGTCGGCGTTTTATGGATAGAATAGCATATCGGACGAGTAAATCAGAATGTATTCAATAGTCGACCCGATGGCTACTCTCAAAGATCACAAACGTTTGCAATTTCTAATCGGACTTGAAAACGGCTCACGTAGTGACAAACTCCTGACCTAATGTTCAGGGTCAGAATGCAAGCAAACCTGTCTGAGAACATTATATAATAGTTTTCATTAATTATAACGCTTTACATTGCATCGTTGTTTAGGCTTTAAAGAGATAGTTAAACTGAAATTAAATCAGACAAAAAAAGGTTTCATTTGCGAATGACAAGTTATTATAGTTTGGACGTTTCATATAGAAATGGCTCCTAACCGTTTCGATGCCTTGTTCATACGCGCAGTCTCATTCGATACTTCTATACTAAGTTGTACTATCAACCAGGTACACAGATCGATTTGAGCTTCGTATACTGATTCCGTAGAGGTCACTGTTCAAGCCTAAAAACCTTTGAATCGTCACCTCAAAATGCGCTAAGAGCATAACGTATGCAAGCGACAGGTTAAGTATTGTTCGCGCCACGTGGACACTACAAAGGACACGGGCTTTCGCTAACAGCCGTTTACCTTATCTCATCTTTTCCAGAAATGCTACACTAAACTTGATTGGATTACATAATGGGTGCTATGGCGGATGGCTTACGCTGTGTACCAAGTTTGCAATAACTCTTAGTAGTACGAAAGCAGCGGATGAGCCTTCTCTGAAGCTCGATTGCAGGCGCAGCCACATGACTGCCTTATGCTGCATCCGGACAAAGTTCTTGGAATACTGATTTTTGCAAATATAGGCGAAGGGAATCGTATAGTTGCATATTCCTTACCATACTACATGAGTGGATAAAGAATCCTGATACATTAAATGTCCTGTTGCAACTTTGAAAACTTAAAAACAAGGCAGTCATTAACCGTAGATTCGGCTGATAGTGACATCATGGGCAGATCAGTCACTACGCGTCAGACAGCGGACGATTTTGCATCAGTCGGCTACTCGTAGTTCGCGGTGTTTGTTTCATATACACTTGCGTTCGCGCCTTCGTTTTTACGGACCCTTTCAATGAATCACTTTAGAAATGCAACTTTTAGCACTCGTACAACAATGTTCTTGTTAGTGCAAACAATCGTACCTGCTGCATCAGCATTTCATCGCTGCAGATGTAAATTAGTTACAAAATTTAAGGCTGGCAACACATTACTAATGAAACTGAACCTGACTATCAATATAAATGTCAGGACAATACGTCGAGGTTGGAACCATCATTGGTTAAGATTAGAATCTGTTCGTTCGAAGGAGGTATTCGTTGCTCAGTGCCAGAAAAGGCCAGGCACCGATGGCAGGTAATGGCATGGACCTAAATGATAAATTATCTAGGAAAAAACATGTGTTACAACGCACATAACTCGATCTGTAACAGCTTTAAACGCCGTGCGTTCTTTTGAAGGTGGCATTCCTAGTGCACACAATGTCGTGTATTAACACTTGTAGAAGACTATCCGAACCATCATACGATCTACATACATAAGTATCTTCATTTAAGTCAAAACTTTCGTATACCTTTTAGAAAGCATTCGCAGTAGTCTGTCGACATTAGTCTTTTCCGTAGCAATAGACCAAAAATAGCAAATGAAATCTTCTCCACTCCCGGCCCCTTTCAATCAGCTCACAGCTAAACATGCATTTTGTTTTAGATTCATTTTTTTCGTGTCATTATTGCTGCACCTATAGCTTCCACTCCTCCTACGACGACGACGACTACTGCCGGCGCTGTGACTCGGTTGAGTAACTACTAGAGTTCTCCTAGGTTCGGCATCTTCACCTATTCACTCTCAGGGTATTCGGAACGATACTCTGCTTCAAATAACAGCTAACACAAAAAAATTACCACACCTTTGTTCTTCATCATCGATGTGAACTGACCATTAAATCAACCACTCGGAAACGTTCGCGTAAAGCTCTGCTAACGGGTGCCTCCGGCTTTGGCTGTATAGCAACAAGCAGGAGCGCAATAAGATTGTTCTCTGTCGAAAACGTGTTTTTGTTTTCTCTCTGTATACGTCTGCAGCGTTCGTAAATTAAATGTTGTTTTCTACCGCTTTCTCTAACGCCGCTTCCATAAGCACACTGTCCATGCTTCTCCTTGTTTTAAATAAATACCAACCTTGATTCAGGACGACGGGTCCTGATTGCACATCGTATGGCCGATGTTTTTACGTATAAGCGACTAGCGATTTGTACAGCACGACCCACACCCTCCTGTGTACACTCTACGTATGTGCGCATACACTGATAGATTCGCAAAGACCTGCGCTTCTTCTGGTTCTATGTGACCGAATAGCATGTTCATTATTGCTATGCGAAGCGCGCAAATAGACAGACATAGACACATAGGAATGTACTCACTCTGTGATGTATATACTGCGATGATATGTCTAACATGGTCGCGACTATCGGGTGGATGAGTGCAAAAAGATTGAGTAGGAACGAGAATATAATCTGGACAGGATTGATTGCAGCCGGCTTCGGTATAAGACAACGAAACATAAGTGTATCTGTGTCGGAATCAGCAGCTGAAGAACATCAGTGCACTGCGGTACCAAAATGTTTGTATAGATATATCAATGCTTACAATTTCTGCTCTAGATATAGGAAAATAACTTTAACACATATCGTTTTACGGCAATTAAATGTGAAACATGTGCTTTGGCAAAAAGTATTAACGTAGAAACAATCAAAACATTCTACAGAAAATAACGGTACGAGGCTTAACTAGAAATAAACTACTCAAAGATATGGATCATCGGCTTTTCTGGAAACTAAAGGCTAGATTGAGTTGTGTTTCAGCGAAAACTTTTGCTAGGTTTCTTTGGAACTTCATAGCTGTTTGCGTGAGGCATGCGCGCAACTTTGTGATCAAATAAATAAACAATAGAGCGAATTTTTGTATTTGCATCAAATTGCGTACAACGACTTGAACAGCAAAAATGACTATTCCAATTTATTCTGCTGCACCGAACTTTACCTTTCCTGAATATTTCAATTTTTCACCAGACTCTGTCTGGCCTTTACTTAGACAAGCTACGCTTGAAAAAGCGCGCTGTACTGCTTTTCGTCTGCTACTGAGTCAGCACGCGACTCTGTAAACAATCTTGAGCAATGCATAACTAAAACAAAGCTTTTTCCGTTCATTCTTTATTGCGTAACGAGTTAACAATTTCTTCCGTTTGACGGCCTATTGAACCAACTGTGCCGTGGACTCGACAGAATAAGCAGTTAGGATTTATGGGTCGAGTAGAATCGTTGTATTGCTAAACCCCTTCTAAAAGTAGCTGAAATATTCTGACAGGTGCCAAGACAACTACTATTTGTTGGTAGCTTCGAGAACAACTTGTAATTAGTAAAATTAGTCGTTGCAAATTATCTGAATGGAATTACTTGAATATCTGAATGAAAAATAGGTTGAAAATTGAGTCTAGTTGTTCAAAGAATGTGTAAGTTTGCGCCACTTTCTCCGACCCTAAAACACTGGCACCGCAAAAAGTTCTTGCCTTTGGGAAATCTACCATAACCGATACAGCTTTCCAGAAAACGATTATTTGTTGTGACAGAGTATTCCATGAGTGAAGTCACACCAAACGCGATTCAATTTGTTGCCTAAAAGAGTTTCGTTTAAAATTGACGTTTCGCGAGCAGATTTGCGTGATTGACGTCTATAGTAAGTTGAAGATCCAAGACACCTCGGTTAACGCTTTTGCTGAAGTTAGTTAGTGCTGCGTTTGGGAGAACACTCGCGTCGATTCGCGTGTTCTAACGCTGGTTTAAAAAATATCGTGCAGGCAATTTCAGTTTGAAGAGGTTATTTGCTCGAGACGACTTTGCTTTTCACTTGATAACCGCGAGGTGTTTTATCGTTTAATTAAGCTTTTAATATAGTTCGATTGTTTTGATTACCAGATTCCGCAGTAAGAAGAAATGTGCATTCAATAAAAGAAGTATACAAAGTTTAATCGTGGGTTCTTCATCCGTCAAGCCCATGATGAGCAAGAATGACATTGAAGATAGTGCGCTTGCTCGGGCACATTCACTAGTATTATCTAGTATATTCTAGTATACACTAGTAGTATTCAACTAGTAATAAGAAGTCTCAACCCTCTGTTTGATAGGTTAATAAGAAAACCATTTCGTATATATTTCTGAAATCTGGCAAAAATGTCACAAGAGATGTCAGCTTTGCATATTTGGGAAGAATAAGCTGCGAAGCGCAAGGGCCAGCTCAGCTTCAATCTGCCAAATAGAGGCGTTATCTTGCAGCCCGTCAACGGTCAGGAACATGACTCGAGGTCACTCGAGACACCGTTTCCCCCATTCTCCCAGCATCACCTATTTTTAGATCTTTAAAGTGCTTCTTGAATGAAAATTCTTGTTATAGAGGAGCAAATCACAATTACCCTATACTCACTTCTGGGCTGCTAAGATGAACATTTCTTTAAGCACGGAATTTACTTTTTGATTGGTTAGTGGTGGATATGTATGCTTGTTGTATTGAAAAAGTAAGAGAAACTTTCGCCAGCTTTATACGATAATCGTATTATATCATAATCTTTGATGAGCATTTGGTTTAATGAACACATCAATCACTGTACATTAAAACTGGCAGAGGCCGATAAGTGATGTCTCTCACATGGAATACCTAGAATGTAATCGTTGATTGCATTATATCTGAATGTTTATCTATAGCCCTAGATCGATTTGATAAAATCTCTCGGAACCAGCGTCTTATAGTTTAAAGTGCCTTCAGTGTGCAAGGGGCACAGTTATAAGCGCATTACCCGCTGCTCAAAAGCGACTATCATAAACAACTATACAATGACGCTTTATCTCTTGCTTACCTATAAACTGTTCATGGACAAGGCTTGCGTGAAGTATCGGGCACGACCCAGTCACCATTGCGATCTGTGAAAAATATCAAAATAACCTGTCTAAATAACCTATCGATACGATACATTTTTTACATTATGTCACCATTGGGTACTCTGAAAATTCCCCTGCATTCACCATCTGGCCAAACGCCAGGTGAACTTAATGATAGTACAACGACAAAAGAGAGTTGTCGCTGGAACCGCTTTTATAAGAGCGGCTTTGTTTAAGCCATCATCACTCGCAGCACCTGATCTGATCAGCCTAACAACTTTGTTGTCCCGCACGTCAAGTACCCCGACCAGGTTGGGGGTAAAGTGGGGCTCATAATAAACTCAACGAAGATAGTGCAGCTATATCTTCCTTCACTGTGCACTTCATTTATGCAGAGGACAACGCATTTCTTTTCGTCGTATAGAAAAAGACGGCAACTTCGGTTAGCGTTTATCCCATATGAGCAATGCAATTGGCGGTGACCCTTATAAGCGTTACGGTGATACCATGCATATCACCAGTATCGTAATAAAAGCTTAAACCTATTATTTAAGAGTAACGAGATGCCTGGTAGTGACCTAGTTTGCAGGTCCCCTAGAGGCGTGTTTGGTAAAAATTGTAAGCAGGGCTAGTGAGCCACGCTGGAATATTGGGATTCAATAATACAGGCATACGAAGCAAATGCAACAGCTTCGATGTAAGCGCATCGCCAATATCATTATAGCTTCGTTCAGTGAGCAGACATAGGCGATTCCGTAATGCTTTCGAAAGTGCTTCAAAATTTCGTTGGTAAACTTCGCGAAATATGACATGTAGTCAAATTGTAGCCAGAATTGTCGCATTATAAGACGCCATTCGGGCCTTGACACCGCGGCAAGCGAGTTAACACTGTTTCGTATCACACGATTTGGTCATATCATAAATATATATGGGAATGCATATCAGGAACAGAATACATAATCGCTGCATTTTCGTATGCGCGGACAGATGTCGACTAGAGGCGAGCCTTCAATCGAAGTCGGTGAGTCCTTCTATGCTGAGTGAGAACACCCGATCACAAGAAAGCAAATCCATCTTATGTTCTTAGTTGGGTTTCTCGACGACGAATTAGCTTCAACCAATGACACGAACCACTTGCATCGTCTCATTCTTCATGGATCTTTACGTTTTCTCGCTACCACATCTGAATAGAGTAAAGGTCCTTTTCTGTCTTTTTTTTTTCACAGACGATGCTATTGCTATAAGCGCTAATCGCTTTTTGGAGAAGGTTCGGAGTGGACAATGATACTTGATCATTGTTTACCTAATACAGTATTCGCTTTCTATGCAAACCATGTTGTCATCAATAATAGTATTCCTAATAAGGGCGCGTATGTGTCCTTGGCAAGAAGATACGTTTTAATAGGTTCATTGCCACTGTGCTATCAGCGGCGGCTGTCGCAATAGCGCCAATGCGACGATATAGCAGTGGCTATATTAATTGGCACGTTGACAAATCAATACAGCCAATTAGCCATTAGTTATCTTCACACAGTATTGTCTGTGTGAAGAATAATGGCGCAAAGTGTACCCGAACGAAGACGAACCAAAAGAAAGGCCAGTGGAAAGCAAAGCTCGAATGTGGAGGTCGGACACGCGCGTGACTCCTGCGGCCAGATCATACGCGTGTCATAGAAAAGAGAGCAGTACGTGGGTCGTATTGTGGGCGTCTAGACCACAACTATGTTTACACGCGACGTATTTGCACTCTGACATGATCTTCGTGCCGGGCGTTTCGTTAAACGAAGGGTGCGATGTGTCTTTAAGCAGTTAAATAAGCGCCACGATCGCCAATTCACTAATCTTTAGTATTATTAATCAAAGGCTTATTGGTAATTCGCTGCGTTCTCATTATTGATATTATATAGTGCTGTTCATTCGACTTCGTATCTTCGATCAGTTATTTGTTATTAGCACAATTTCAGCATCGGTGTATATTTTCTCTGGGGAATATGAAGAACCCCGAAACAAAATTACACCGCGAATAGACAGTTGTTAACCGCATCGCTCTTCAACATCTTCCATCTCACTAAAGTTGAACAGAAGACCTAGTTGGATCATTGGCCTATCCTCGGACCGCTGAATAATATTTGTAGCTGCTACCGAGTGCAGAGATTCTCGGTTCCACTACCACTTCTAATGAACTGTCTGTGCTGATAGCTTAAACGTTATATCGTTATCAATACAGGTGATCTAAATAGGTTTGAAAAGACGTTTGCAAGTTTACGAGGTTCGCTATACGCTGTTGCTGGTGGTCGCTATTGATGATAGTAATAAGGGTCACAAGATCAACCTTTGGCAAACAAACCAGTAATAGAGTAGCGTATAGATAGTGTCCCTCTGAAAAAGTGTCAAGCCATGGACAGGAAATAACACCGCTGTCCCGATGGGCCGATTATGTGCCTGACAGTACTTTGTTGCATAGGTGGATAAAACCAATGGCTGGATTACTAGGACCATAATTAGGACATCTTTCTTGTTGCTACATATTGGACGCCTCGTTGAACAAAATAATTATTTTGTTTGTGATGTTTGGCTGCATCGCATGCAGAGTCATATGGAAAACTCTATTTGAGATATTAAGTATCCATTTTGGGACATATTTCGCCAATGTATATGCCCCGTGCAACGAGGCGACAAGCACAAAATAAAGTTCTATATTTTTTTTTATAGAACACTGGTGGGTTATGTTAAAAGGTGAGAAGGAACTGTTGGACGTTTCCACACCTCGAGTTACCCTCAATCTGGCTGGTTTCTAATTCGAGACTGTACACTATGATAAGTAGAATAGAACAGTGGCGACGTGGTAGACAAAGTTAAACTTATTAACGTCGAGATATTTTTCTTTGTTATTCTTCTTTACTGCAAGTATGACAAGGTAGCGATAGCAGCAACGTTCATATAGAGCGAAAGGCCACGAATAGGCTATAAAGGAGGCCGAAATATCCGCCATGCAAGAGTATTGTCCTGTCTCCTATGCTACCTTACTGTTCGTTAAAAAAATGCATACATCTTTACCAGCTTGTAGAAAATATACATCCAACAGTACCTTCGTGTTCAAGGGCGAGCCTAACTTCATCCCAGCAAATGACGAAGCCCTAGCCAATATGTTTTTAACGTTTGTCCTTTTCGATGTACAGTGGGAAGCCATTAATTTCAATCGTCCACGTTTTCACATTATTGAAATTAGCTACACTATATATGCTGCCTAACCTGTCGCTCACATAGACTGTTACTTATGTACTATTTTTGACGAAAGAAACATTTTGTCGGCCAGAAAGACCCAGAGGCCAGAAACGACGACTCGACTCAGCTCTGTGTTCTGATGAGCTTTGTACCTAACTGATGAATCTGATCACAGTAATGGAGTGCTGCTTTATCCATTGAAATTGTTTACACCGAAAAATCCACAGTAAATTCTTTTGCGGCCAAATCGGATCATTGATATTATTCGTTGAACCCATTAAGTCGACCTTTTCCTGTTTCATCTGTTCTGCAAACCTCAGAAGCAACTGCTCTGCATTACCTCGTTTGTTTGAGAAACGAGCTTCCCAATCGGACCTGTTTCGCTATAGGTTTATGTCGGACTGACGTTAGGGGATCAGGATTAACCAATTTGTAATGGCTCCGAACTGCGCAATGATTGGAGCACTTACGTTTGTCTTAAATGAACATTCTGAATATATTAAATAACTTAGTATTTTTATCCAGCGGAGGACGCCTCGCATAGAATTGCCTAAATCTTTCACTTACAGAAATTAAAAAAATATTGTTGGAAGTAAGATTTTTGTTTGTCCACACGAATAATAAATAAAAACATTAACAGACAAGTCGAGCTTAAGAGGATAAACTGTAGTATAAATATGTTTCACTTGTGTATTCAAATTGGGAGCAATGCTTAAGACGTCCTTTGATTGTTTCCTATCCCGTCGAACAAGGGTTCCATATAAAGTAGCGAGATAATTCTGCGAGTTAAATGTTTAACTTAGCCCGCGTCGTCGCCGGCATTGTTCCGGCTTTAGCAACTCGTATGGAAAAAGTCCATCTTAAAGCTTGCGCATGAACACGTCATCCGGCTTAACTGGCACACTAACGCTTTCAGCTTTTTTGGTACCCCCAATCGAAGAGTATCGCATCTGTCAGTCGAAGCCTCGCGTCACCAAGCGACCTAGTCTTTAACGTTGCTTTAAAGTATGTGTTTATATACGCGCTTAGCTATGTTTTTATAATCTAATCGCACAGGCTCGATACGGTGAAAACTGTGGATGAATTATAATGATCGAGTATAAAAAAGCAACAATGAGGAAGATACGATATAATTAATGCTAGAGACCTTCTGACACGCCGTGGAGTAGTGGTCCGCTGGACGTATCCGAAGACATAAGATGCAACGGTTTTCATTTGCTGATTGCATATGGCGAAATTATCGGCTGAACTAAGTAAAGACGATATCGAGCGTCCCGATCCGCGACCCAGACTGTTAGAAGAGCTTCTCGATTGATCAAGTCAAAATATTCCTTTTTATTAATCTTGTCACAATACATAAGTCTCGCTCTCTTCGAGAAAATGATCGTTGGAGTATCTACGCCTTTGTATAAGGTGGGCCGCATCGCCAAAGGAGTTTTTTTCCGCGTTCGCTTTTAACCGCATCATTGGCTCGTTCTGTTGACCCAGCCCTCGCTTGACAGTTCTGCCCTTCCTCTTGCCGTCCTTCTCAGGAGGGTGAGAGAGAAGCAGCACGTAAATTATGGGGTATGCACCCAAGAGAGTGAAAAAATCCTCGCTATAGTTAAACGAATACCGTTTGTATAGGTATCATTTAGCACTATGTCGCTGAAGCGTGCTGTCGCTGATTAGAAATGCGTCATGATTATTATTCTATCACGAAAATGGCACTATATTCAGTGTTTTTTTTTTTGTAGAAGATACCGGCTGTACATAATACTGATTGGATAGACAGCGTTTGTACGCAGGCATATTTGTATTCATAAAAATATAAATCTCAATTGAGGACAATCAACCAGTCTTGGCGTCTAATATTTTGCTTCATTAGGGTGCATAAGATTCGAAACGGTGTTCGTATTGAAGCTATTGATATGTCTGGCAACGTGGGCTTTTAGTTACGTTTGCGTTGATATATATAATTTTCCCTAGTGTAAGATTGTGCTCTAAACAGCTTAACTTGTCTATAGTTATTAATACAAATTGCCTAATATGGAAAATTATACTTGTCTGGGAAACAATCTTGAATTGTTCCACTAGACAAGATAGAAAAAGAAGGTCAAACAACTTCATAAATGTTAGACCAGCAAAACAAAACTACTTAGTGAGCGCTACAGCTAAACGTATATGATTTTTTTGACTGGAGCTGATTAAGCGTAGTAAACGTCCTGTTCGTTATATATTACTGCGCGTCGCACTGTATAAGACTATACAGATTATATAAGTGTCTTATATAGTTCTGCGTGCAAGAACTAACCACAATATCCGTTCGATGGGTAAAAAACAGTGTAATTAAAAAAGACATCGTGTCGAGAAATAACCTAAACGAACAATTCTTGCTAATTTTTCATTATCACATATTTAATGTTAAATATATTGCTCACAGTCGATTCGTATTCCGTATAATTATACGCCCTTACGCGACTGCTATCGAACTATACTTAATTGTAGTTTAATTTTGTGTACATTAATTATTTTTCAACTACTCTATGATATTTCAGTGATGCTGCACATAATCTTCTTACATTGATCTCCAGGTAGTTTGACTGCAGTTACGGATTTACAGGTAATGCTTGTTGCAGCTATTAACAGCCGGCCCCGCGCAAACGCCGTGGTTTGCTATCCTTTAACAGGAACCTTACTACTTACGCGGCGGGCCTCTCCTGTTATTGGGGTAGCAATACTTTTTGTACAACAAGAAATTACACCTTTTGCCTCTTATAATAGAGGAGAAGGTAAGCGTTCCTGTCAATTAACACATACACTATACGGCCCTGGAGAGAGCTGATCGTAATGTGGAATCAATTCAGGCGTCTCGTCATTCCAAAATTACTTTATCTGTAGCCTATAACAAGGAAGCTGTTATCACAGTGTAACGTATCCTTCTTCGTAGCGATCAGCATTAGTTAGGTCTATTGGAGAAACAGCTAATAGTCAGTCAATACATGATTACGTTAAGGAAATTTCCAGGCTCAATGACAGACCAAGCCTTCCGAAGAATACCTTTTTTCGTCTTATATTAATACACCACTTGAGTCAGTTGTAGTAGTGCAGTGCTCCAGAGGCGTCATCGTCAAAGGCGGCAAGGCATTTTAATGCGGCACGACGAATGCAGTACAAAGGAATGGCATGGGCGATTTGGGATTCGACTATACAAACAATTCCGTCAACAGGTAATACGTTGGGCATATTGTGTTTTTGTAAGAATGGCTATGGCTCTGTATGCAATATACTCAATGGGATCCGGCGCACGGTGTAGTTTTTCCGTAGATACGTGTATAAGAGAAGTTCTCGGATGTGATCAATTTTCGTGAGATCTGCTCTGGTCAGCGGTAACATCAGCAAGGTAAGGCGACTGACCCAGCTTGAACTATGCTATATATAATGCCACACCAGCAAGTATCGTCAGCTTGTTGTACCTAAATGTAAGGATGGTAACACAATAATACGTTTAATTATTTGTTGAACGATCAAAACGAGACGACCGGGTTATTCAGTTACAAGATAATCGGATAGATCTAGAACAGTGCTGAGTGATAGTTACCTCGTGGTTTCCAAACGAAGAAGAACTTACCTAGCTGGTTAGTTACTATTAGCTTTAGCTGTTCCCTTTTGACGATCGACTAAAGAAGTCGGATGAATGAATTGTGCATGCGATCGAGCAATGCTATGCACGTACGCGTTTGAAAGGTTTAAGGCCGAGGTCGACTTGTTGTGGGATAAGCCGGTTATATACCACAGACATTTCATACATATACTTGGACTCGGTAGATCTTAAACAGACGTGCGTGGCTAGAAGACAGGCCCCGTTGCCAAACAGTAGGACAGCTTTAACAGGAGTACATGTGTTAGAAGACAGGGTGCCCTAAGGGAATATATATTTGAAAATCGAGTGACGCGGTATGTGAGCATTTTCCTAAATATGCACTCTGTGTGAGCACATGCATTACGTTTACACGAGACACAGAGCATATCAGTGCTTCGACGTTCACGAACGAGAGGCTCCTCTGGATAATAAAACTACCTTTTTTCTTGGTTTATTTTAATACTTGGCTTTTCTTAATACAGGATTATGGCTCGTATTGTGATATCGCATGAAGCTTCCAGGAAGTTCCCTTTGACCAAGTTTTAGGTAAGAAAAAAAGCTCGACTGGTTGCAAGCGTTCCGCTTCGCTGGATTTATGTCTCAGGCTTTCCCAACCACCAGACGGACGAATAGATTTAACATCAACACGCACTCCATCTTGTTAGCGTATCCAGATAACCAACCGTTTAGATTAATCGGCAAAGCTTGAAACTAGCCTTCCTAAAATATATCGAAATCCCATATACATTATTAGTCTATGCGTTATTCTGCAAGCAAATGATGCGAAGGCACTGGGTTGAGATTTCTACGCTTTAGTACAGTCGCAAGCTGAGGGATCGAGGCAGCCGGAGTCCTCGAATAATTGAAGTGTATTCAAGACATAGAAGTTCGAAGAGCTCTGTCATAACCAACGGTCGTCTCTTGCTATGAAGTTGATTCGAAAACAGAATATCTTATGGAGCATAAAATCTGCCCATAGCTGATAGCGGGCAAGGGACGTAAACATGGACGAGAATATGCTGATTTTCAGATCAGCTTGAAATTGCATTGAACGGCTCTGGTCTGACCAAAGATGCTACCATAAAAAAACAAGCTTCATGTAGACGCATGGACTACTTGAGTTTCATACTCTGTGTCGTATGTTTAGAGATCGTAAATGTAGGTCGTGATATATATATATATATAAAACTGTTTATTGGTTTTTAATATTCCGCGACGGGGCTAACCTTTCTGCAAAGTGACCTATTGGTAGTCATAACAGAGATTTCGTTGATCACGCCATCACATGGACACCTAAGTTCGATGAATTCTTATATGTACGATGAGACAATTTGTGTCTGAACTTAAATCGTTGAGCGCTGATATTGCCGCAATGACTAATAGCGTTTGCAACACAAAGAAACCAATTTGAAACATAATACCAATAAAAATGCAACGATATACGCGCACTGGGTATGGTAGCTAGAAATTAGGAAGGGTTATTCAGTAAAGGATTGCATTCGGTGATTATTTCAGTGTTGAGCATCAGACCCGACACCTCATGGTTGTAAGTCTGAAGCTCTACCTAGTCAAATAACACAATGTATCGTTGTTGCTGTTTTGCGACAAATTTGATTATCGACAATAAAATAAGGACACTACCAGTACTCCAAGGATTCAGCAGGGCATATTCATAACACGAACTTTGAGCAGATCAGTGTGAACTTAAAAGAATAAAACAGTTTAACGTACTTTTATTTACCGATACAGGCTACTTTTCGGAAATTAGCTGAGACGACTCATGAATGTATGAGTTTATTCTGACTTGGTTCTGTGTTGAGTTTAGAATGCCAGTTTAGGTGGTATGTAATTGCTGATTAACCTTTTGCTCTATCGGGTTTAGTGGAGTGCAAAATAGTTTCTAATATTTAGCGAGCGACACGACCCGCAGGCACGATTCAACTTTTAAGATAGCTCATCATGACAATATCCTGAAGTGCACAGCTTAGACCAAGAGCCGATCAGAAACGGCGAATCTGTTATAGATTACAGAATACGGAGCCCAATATTAAGCAGACTCGTTGCGTCACCGTTGAATGCCCTTTTTTATCAACCATTTTATCAGATCTGAGCTCCTTCTTTTTTCTTCATAGAAGCCTACCGAAGCCTCTTTTTTTGTTTCCGTGTACCTTAAAAGGGGACAGTCTTGTCCGCGCTCGCCTGCGTTCTTCTGATCTTGGTTTTTTCTGAAAAACTATTTGCCCGGCGTTCCATTTTAGGTAGCACACTTCTACAGTGAATTGAACATTGGTACTATGCTCTGCACAGTGTTTATTGAAACGGTTGAACTTCCCAACAGAACTTCCTTAGTTTTTTTTAATCAAAATGATTACCGAAAATTGCGCACTCTTTTGGCGTATGGAGCTACGTACATTACGGTGTACGAGCGCCTACTGAAAGCAAGCAGAAGATCTCCGACGACATGCTTCTCAAGCCGGAGGAACTCAGGTTAACTCGGCCGATTTGAAAGGACGCAACTTGAAGTACTCGTGTTATAAAATAATCTAATAACATGAAATCTTTTAAACATGACAGTGTCTACTCCATGGGTGCGTAAATAAATTATGGACATGATCTATTTATATGACGCATGCAGGTAAGTCTGAATATTACCTCACAAGTTAGCTTTCACTGCGCATAGAGTTCAAAATAATAAAACAGGCCTGAAAGTTGATTGTTACCGTACTTTTATATGCACTAAGTGAAACAAACAAGTAATATTAAATTTCTGTTAATATGAGATATAAGAGTTTGTATGGTACAAAGCTCACTCTATCCTATAATCCTGATCAGGACGTGTTCAGGATTTAACTAGTCGTCATACTCCAGGTATAGTAATGTATTGGATGTGAAAGGATCTTGAGTTGACAAACGATCTCTTGCGATGGCTACATTACCTATTTTTACGGATAGGGAGCCTGATGTCTAAATACGCATGAAAACAGTGTTGATTACGTCTCTTGATGAAGATTATGTGCAGACATCATTACCTCATCATTCTGGAGTAGCATTATTGCGATAATGACAGATAAATAAATAAAGAGATTTGAGAAAGTTATGCAATTTTCTCAATAGTTAACAAAGTTTGACTATTTTAAAGGATACTGTCTTATGATTTATTTTTAATCGCAGTATATTCGCATATATAGAGGAGAAGTTATTATTAACATACGAAACGCTGAATAAAAATAAATCACATAAACGATTCCTTGTGAAGTCTCCCCAACCTCTCGCGAGGCTGGTGAAATTATCTGGTAGTTTAATCGTTCTCTTTGATGGTGAACTTTGTTTAGAGAAAATAAGTTACGCAGCTTCATGGAAACAAAGAGATGACATAACTTTCTGGGTACCCTATATTCCCCTACATGTAGCTTTTGCACCGACATTCAACGATCATTTTCATTGGCGTGTAAAATACTTTTAACACACCATCGTACTTGAATCCTTTTTGTTTGCAAAGCAATATCGTTAACTTAGTAAAAGTATGCCGAACTTGTAAACTGCTCAGCATCATAGTACCCGAGAGTGATTCTAGTTCAAGCTAGGGGTAGATAGTTTCAAACTTTGTAGAGGTAGACAAGGCTTGATTTTGACGCAAATTAATTGCATGGAACATACGTATCATTATATGATAAACGTAAGGATCCTGCAAATAGATTTGTTAAGCTGCCTGATTTCACAGAAAATTCTATGTCTGTGATTCAAATAAAGCAGTCAGTATCGTAACGACATAACATTTCTCACAGTATAGTTTACATATCCAGCGTCTCAATATAGACGTAGTCAGGATGAATGAAATAATAACGTGAAAGACGCCGGTCAATTGTCGTACTGTCAAAATGTGCCTGAGAAATTGGGAAAGGTGTTCGAATTTTGTCTTGTTTCGTCCACAACGTAAGAGATTTAATTAAATTAATTAAAGAAATTAAGTAATAAAAAAATCAAAAATTATCATAGAAGGGCATCAGGTCATGCTTATTTCAATGTGCTTTTACTTTCAAACTGTCATCTAATTTATTAATTATTGAGTCTAAACGCTTTCAGAGAACTATTTGTTTTCGTTCAAATTGGCAAAATAATTGCGATTATACTACATCGTATATTGAATAAGCTAACAGTCCTGCCGATATTCTGTACCTGTATATAATGAATTTACTTCATATTCGTACGTTCAAACATAAGCGATAAGATAGTGATATACATAAGTGATAAGAGATATAACAAGAGAGTCGACGGATCAGGATCGTTCCTTCGATCGAGCCCTCTCTCAGTTCTAATACAAGCAAATTGGTAACAACCTTTTGGTAACGTAAAGCTTGGTCCCTTGACAACAGACAGTTTACATTTATGCTACACGAGGGCGGTAGTGTCGAAAGTTTAAGAACGAATGGAATCCTGCTAAGGAGCTGATAGCGGTGGCAGTATCGGGCATCTTAGCCCCGACTGATGGGCGGGACGGAGATGGACACCTTTCGCGCTAAATTCCTCAGAGGTCCTACGGCCCAGAGCTGAAGACTGTCTAACATAGGCGACAATACTAAGCGGTGGCAAATATAGTTCAGCAAACTGCTTATTGTGTCATGTGTTGACGATATCCATTGACTGGGCAGTGATCACTCAGTTTATTCGGGCGACAGTTCAGAGCAGCGCGTTCTTCAGGAGAAACATCAGCCACAGTCGTTGATTATTTTCAGACCGTCAGGTGATAGAAGGCGGTCAACTAATAAGCGATCTTAAAGGCGTTCAGATATATATACACGTAACGTGTGTACGCATATACGATGGTATTCATCAGCGTAGTGGTACCCTATCAAAGTTAAATTTCCTACGTACGAAGAGACGTACCGCGAGTATTATCATAATGGCAACCCAATATTGCAAAATAGTGTAGGTACGGGTATGTGAAGCTAAATCTCTGAGAAATTTATGGTGTTGTAAGCCGTATGATGTTCATCTGTATAACTTCTGCGTCATATGACATATGTATGTCATAGTTATGCAACTTAAAATTCTCGAACTGAATGTTTTGTCATAGCGGAATCGACACAGAAGGTAACTCGCGGCCCGACCTGCGCAGATTTGCATGTCAGTAAGTTGTAGAACCATAAATTCGAAATTATTCCTTACCAAAAAAAAAAAGCCTTAAAGCACAGGAAGGGGGACGGGGAGAGGTAGAGAAGTTAGAACTGCTAAAACTAACGAATTATACCATCTGCCATAAAGTCGTGTTCCCTGATTATATTAGCCGATTGAGAAGGGAGTTATGTTCACCGAACACTCATTCTGGCTGCCGTCACTGTTACTGCTGCAATCGCCGGACGGCAATGAACCAATGAAAAATTGCTATTCGTATAGCTATGAGTGTTATGCGTGATCTGCGTCACTTAACTCACTCAAATAGAAACTTATTTACGAACGAATGGCACCACTAACTTGGCTATCATTGCCCTTTCAGTGTACTTGGATGAAAGGCAAAATGAAGCTTCAAGCATCGGATACGATGACCCTATTATGTAAATATGTTGATTCACGTTGCCAAGGGTCTGCCTCAAAGAAGCATGGCCCGAATGCACACCACTCATTGGTGTGGTGCGTTTGTCTAGTTACTAAACTTCTATCATCTCTGGATAATAAAGAAAAAGTTCAATAAAATAAGCCGCTTTTTGTTGCTAGGCTCGCCTAGATGACGCGATCCGTTGAAAGGTACAATCGCTGGAAGTACTTGTGTTTTGCATCAGTCAACTTGGATGGACAAGTGCACCAATAGAACAAAAAGATGTTAAAAATCTTTTTCAATTCCCGGCTGACTATCAGCTTCTGTTGAATCGTTCTGGAATTAAACAGTACGAAGGGGGCCCACTACGTATTTAGCTCCCATCAATCCCTTGATAAAATTCGCGACGAGCAAGCACATGTTAACCCCTTTATGAAGTACTACTATACTATACGCCGTAATTCATTTTATCTCTTACTAATGTTGCGTCAGTGAGACGTCTTCCTGATCCTCAGCGTGAATTAAACTCGCGCCAGCATCAGGCTGATACTGTGTAGAGGACACGCTATCGTTTAAGCCATCTTTTTCGGGTGTAACAAGGTGTTAATGCGTGGCAAATAGATGTAGGCCAATGTAATAAAATATTCTTTACAGCGTCTCAAGTATTCCACATTTGAAATAGTTTTGCAAATACTAAGCTTTGAGGTGAAAGGGTAGATTGCGACTATGTAGATGATACGGTCCTCCATTGAACAAAGGGGGACCAGGTGGTCGTGATGCAAATGCTTAGAATACATTTGTCTATGGTATAAGGTACAAGTAAGGAGGGGGTGAAAGGAAGAGGAACTACGAAACATGAAGTACACTCGGTACTATGAAACTGCCAAAATTCGGCCTAATAAAGCATGTCATCGTCCAACGAAGCTTTCTAGCATGGTACAATCATACAAACCTTGTGTGCCATATTCTGATGTGTTTTTATGGTGATATGGCGGAAACTTAACATTAGTGTATATGTACATATGTTGTACCGTGTCTCTATGCGATAAAGCCAAACATACGCACACTTACAAATAGATATATACATGTAGCCATGGAAATATAATTTCGATTAGATCCAACTCCCACAGCACTATAGGCTTACAAATCAGCGATATACACTGTGGATAAGCAAATAGGAAGCATTTTATTCAATATTTTGTTAGTCTCCAGATATCTGGTGAAAAGAGAACGTTTCTTTTTGTTCGTATCTCCCTAGAATAAACAATTATTTAGTGATATAACCTTTAAAGCTCTTTTCCTTGCAGGTAAGCGGAGTGTTCATTCACGCTCAGTATCCTTGGATACCATGCAGGATTCTGCTAGATCAATGCAGGTCGAATCCTTATTGCAGTAGAGCGGCCAGTTTCACTAACGAGCCCCTGTCACAAAATTGCATCAATATATTGATCCGCATAGTGTGAAGATTAGAATAATAAACAACTTCACGTTTAACAAGATGGTCGTTCTCCACTTGATACGTCATACATGTATGCATTTCAGCCCACTTACAACTTTGTGCTGACCGCTATGATTAGCTAATAAAGTTCAAATACATACCTCTATATAATTAGTACTTCGAAAACTGATATGGTGATGAGGTTTTGAAGTATGCTGTTACCTACACTGAACTGTACCGTGTTCATTCATGCATTGCTCTAAAAACAAAAATTATACAGGCTGCGCAAACAAAGCTTGATAGCACAAAGCGTAGGCACGCATATTTTTCGATTTCCATCATTGCGAGAGTTACCCAAAAACGAAACGGTGCTGTCATCAACCTACAAGTATCAGACGCTAGAGTTTTCATCGTCCGAGCTTGAATCTTGAGTCTATTTAGTCCCTTCTAAATGAGAAACTGTGACAAACCCACTCTAACACACCCCTTGCCCAAAAGGAGTCAAGTTTTACTTAGTTGCTGTCAGCCCACCGCGGCTTTACTCGACCCGGCTGGACGACCTTAGCGTCCCCGCTGTTGTAAGTGCCAGATCGAGAGAGAAGCCCCAGACTTCGGCTAGCTGAGAGCCTTGGCGCGACCATTGATACGGATTGTGGTGTTGGCCTGAGATTGTGGAAGGCCATTTTCGCTAACTGCTAGCGAACCCTGCAACTTTCCATCGTCCTTTTGTCGCAAATGATCTTTTTGTGTTGTGTCGCTGCCCAATTGGACCTTATCCTTGCCGCTCCTACTTTTGTTTTGCCTTTTCGTAAGCTTGTCCGGTTTCAATGCACGCGTCTCAGACGACGAAAATGGCGGGACTAACAAAAGCTGCCTTCTGCCTTAACTGCATGGGAGCCACAAACCACACGATGTGAGGCTTGCCAATGGGCTATCGCAAAGAATGAATGGAATGGTCGGAAATAAATGAAAAAAAAAGAATTGCGTTTGTGGGCACGTCAATCTTTAGTCTTATCTGGAAATACAATAGTCGGTTGACATCTTTTTGGGCATATTATTTTTTTTAGCGACGCGTTGCTGAATGCACCACTAATGAAGCGTTACACGAAGTCTGTGTATCTGTTATGAAGAGATGGGAGAGTCTCAAAAAGACCTCGGCGGATTGGGCTGTCGCTAATAATAATAAATGCTGGTTCAGCTGAGGCAATTTTCAACTCGAAAAAATTGCCTGGGTCGGTTGTGAAGTGTTCGGATGAAAACGTTATATTCTCGCGATGTCCCCATCGGGACACATGAGGCAGTGCAGGTACAAAACAGGACGTAGACACGCATTGTTCCATGTTAGTAAGAGTGAGCTGTCCGAAGTAATGCTTAATAGGGACAGCGTACTCGAAAAGGTCATGTATTTACTCTAATTTTGTGATATTGCTTTTCTGTATATAAAGTGTTTGACTATTACCAACGAAGGCGAATAAGTGAAGAATCGGACGTGAAACCCGGAACATTTTTAAATGAAACCATTTTGTAAGAATCACGAAAGATGTGTAAAAGCATGCTATTACGTCTAGTTGCCTAGGGTCCATGTTCGCGTGCTATACTCTATTTTATTTGCACCTTTTTCTCTATCCTATTTATATATATATATCTCAGCAGAGGAGATCACACACCGGAGCCTTGGTCAGTTTCGACAACGAGTACACACTATGCGCATTGCTTCATGACAATTTGGACCAGATCACAAATGGGCGAGCTCAATTATTCCACTGGGTTTATATCACACGTATGTACAGTCCGCCGGAAAGGGCACTTGAACAGGGGACTGCCTGGCGGGCACACGACTGGCTTCATCGGATCGAAAAGTTATAGATCACATTTACTGATTGATTGATTGCGTCATCGCATCACAATCATTCTGGTCATCGAACTGGGTCGAAGGACAAACCTCTCTTCTCTATGAGTTAAGCGAACCGACCTAATGGAAGCAAAGCAATATTGTTTTGGTCTTTGACTTGAAATAGCCATTTGCAAACAATGCCGACGTCCGAAAAGTGACGTCCGATAGATACATAAAAACCATGTGTATGTACAGGTCGCTTAGGCGCATCGTAATAGATAATTTGAAGCTAGCTAGGTTACGTTATCCCAGCTACAGTGAATAATTGTGTTGGAGGTTTTTTTTCTTTTTCAAAAACTTAATGAATCCAAAGTCATTCTAAATTCACATAAATCATAAATAAATTCACATACAAATTTTAAAGAAAATTCACATAGTTCTGTGGGGATCGTTTTAAAGCCATCTTAACAAATCCAAATTGCCTTTACAAATCGAAAGGCAGTTTGAAAAACAGGAGTGAATTATATATTTACTAAGTGACTGTGGTCGCTTCTGTGAAAGCTACCTTCTATCTCCTATTATATGAAACGGCAGCCTTGTTACACGGCTGCCGTTTCATATATCCACATTAACGTATTAACTCTCTAACTTGCGCGTCATAGTATTCGGATCTGAGGGATAAACCTAGCCTAACCTGGAAAAAAACCTGTGCACTAGCTAATTGCAGTGCCGCAACATAAGGCCATTGTTTCAGCTAAGGATCGTACATTAGATATACGGTTAAGAGTGAAGACTAAGACCCTTTTTGTCAACGAAAAGAATCCCATTTACTATGAATGATTTATATAAGGAATAGTTAGCATTATGGTTACGTGCGTAGACTGCAATAAAATAACGTACGAAAATCGAGCCTGATTTATGATGATTCGCACCTTACTCGCGACATTAGGTACAAAGAAGAACGAGAGTAACGGACATCTGCCTAAAACAGAATGCGAGCATATATGGCTTAGACGACAAAGTTTATATGCAGATATCTGTGTTTTTATCCGCCAAAAAGGATTAGCGCACGAAGGCTCCGTGCATCTCCTAGTGGTTGCGCTCCTTTGTTTTTTTATTTAGAAATGACAGAATTCCTTATCCATTCTACTATAAAAACGCATACGCTTATGAAATTATCCTATGGAAAAGCACTTTTGAAAACTGCAGTATGTATACCGTACGCATATGATGCTGATGAAACGTGTGTCGCTATTAGTAAGTTATCATTCATCCAATAAGAAATAACTCCACGCACAGCTGTATAGACAAGGCAATGGCTCTCGAACTGCTCCACCAGCACCACCCGCGATAGTTTTCATATTGGACTATATTTCAAAATCGAGTGGTAAGAATTGCTTGAGGAAAAAGGTTGGGCTAAAGAGGCGCCGCAATTATGGACACTGTGCGTCATAAACATAGCGTTGGTTTCTAGTGTTCGAATCGTACGTTACTTTCAACGAGGGACCGGGGACGCTGATGCCGCATCTGTCACGTACTCTCACTTAACGGAAAATAGTACTTACCAAATGCGATGCTTTCCATAAGAGGGACACTGGTTTGCGCTGCACACAAAAAACATGCATAAATACAAGTATAACGGAAGCGTCGTTGATGTACATGGTAACTGGAAAATAGGTATGGCTGAAGGACGGAATTTAGCGACAGTAGAAGCGAAAAAAAGTAAAGGAGAAATATTTGATACGGAAGAATAGCGACCTACATCGCCGATTCACTAAAAGTAATAGATTGCTCTCTCATTTTACCTGGCCTTGTACGATACCACTATCCAATAAATGAAAAGTTACGTTAATGTTTAGTAGTACGACGGAGGATATCGTGAGCGACCATTGCCTCTAAATCGGATGAAGAAATAATTGCCCGCTGTTTTCTTAACTGGGAAGAGGAAAACAATGGCATGATGAAATAGGCGCAATCGTTTGGCGGTAGCTAACAAACGAACGCTACCGTCAATTGTCCGTCGTATCGGATAATCGTGTATTTGAAAGTTAGGACATTTTTCTTCCCTTTTGCTTTTCCACCTCTATAGAGCCCGTAAATGAAGATAGTCGTACATACTGAGTAGCAAATGATACGAAACTATCGTACGCTCGATAAGCTGGAATATACTTGTTGTGCGCACTGGCCAGCTAGTGGCATCAAATGCTGCTTCATATTGTCAGCGGATACGATTATATAGGGTCATGTATGGTCGTGGCCCATTTGAACACACTGAATCAAACCTTACTTTATGTATGTAACAGGTTATGAAATCTCGATCGTGTACTTTTTTAACTTTTAGCTTATCCATGCTATTGTATCAACGAAATTGTATTTCAGTCAAGTCAATTCGCTTCGTCATGTTTTTGGCTATTAGAAACTTATCTATAATTGATCTACAGTAAATTGTAAGTAACAATACGTTTATTTGTTTGCCGCAGAACTTCCTATAGAATGTGTATATTATATTTCAGCGTATTCTGAGCACACTTTGCAATAACATTATAAGCACTATCAAGATAGCTGATTTGCCCTGACCGGATACAAAACACGAAGCATAGAGATTCCACCAGATGAAACTCCAATCTACCTTGTGGTACTTTTACTCGTAGTGACTTCGTTTGTAGTTTGTAGCAGACTGACCACTCGGTAAAACTAGATTCTGTCGGACTGAAGTCTCGGAATCCCCTCGTAATATAAGTCGATTGGCTTAAAGTGGATCCCTCAAAGTCTGCTACAAAAGCTCGAATTTACCTAGAAAAGATACGCTTAACGGTGTCAAGGGCTAGATGATCTACTATCGATGTATTGTATTCTGAGGTCGTTTAGATGATTTATTGCAGATGACACTTACCACGTAACGTAGATGATCAAATGATACTAGTATGCATCCGGACATAATTAACTATAATATCGAACGCAGTTACTTGTAGAAGTTCCTAGTAGTCGATATATTTGCTTTGTGACGCAGGCTTTATTACTAAAAATGACACAATCTAGTTAACTCACGATTTGACAGATAAGCGTGACGTGGGTGGCGTTGCCTATAACAACTCAATTGTATTTTTCGACCGTGTGTCTCGACAAAGCAGTAAACGATTTTGCCGTGGGTGTCTCCCGTAGCTAGGCCAAATCCCATAGACGCTGTTCTAGGACGCTGCCTAGGATCACGCATTTTTCTGTCACGTCGACAATAATCCTTTCTGCTCTTTGCGGACTCAGACACGCAAAGTGGCCACTATGGTTTTGTTGCCTTTAAAGTTAAGAACAAACACAGTCCGTCATAGCTACGTTCGCCGGGCTGTCATACAATACAAAGACCACTTATTGAGATGAAAGGGATTTGTGACTCCTGCTGTTGAACGTCTTGCTCACCGGACGGGACATGCTCGGCATTGTATCATATATTAGAAGATAATAATCTTGTCCCGTTTAGCGAAAACAATCCCGCTAATCGTTATTCAAAGGTAAAATTGTTACCTATTCGTTTTCCTACTAAATAAGCCCTTTTTTTTTTATAATAACAATTAGTTAGTGATTAATTCAGGCTAGAGCTGCCATTTATGTGAATGGCGCGCCATTTCTAAGCAATCAGTTCGGAGTACGAGTTGGCAGAATGACGTCTCCTAGTAGCATACAAGAAACTGGATTGAACAAACCACTACAACGTTTGCAGAGCTGTAGATAGCAGTTTCAGTGTTTTTAGTAAGAGTAGCTAACAACATCATGTCTCTGCACTTTCTTCGTTCAGACCTTAGATACCCATCGAACTTCATGGCCAGCGCACCCCATCAGCGTGATTCGTTGTTCTTGACAAGAAAAGCTTTGGAACTCGACTAACCTACTTATTCATATGTGGACCTACATGTCTGACAACGCATTCTGGTCCAGCATAGCAGCACAACGAGTACTTACCTTTGGGTTGAGGGCGGTTGTTTCAGTTTTCGTCTGAAAGGTCCCGCAAGACCTCCGCAGGAGCCATAAGGCAGATGCGCCTGAAAGAAGAGTCGGCTCCGACGTAGTGGCAGCAGTAATAGCAGCACGGAATAAACATCGGGTTTTTAATGTCCCAACCTAACGGATGACCGCGTCGTCAGCTGGTACCATGATCGCGGAAGGCGGCTGCCTACGAACAAACGCCAAATGATCTAGCAAATAGTAGAAGGTAGTTTTCATCTTACTCTTTATCACTCTTATTTCCAAAATGTCTTAGGTAAGAGAACGCGCCCAGGCAGGTAGTTCGACGGCCTTTCAATGGCCCCTATGTTTGGATGACTATGATGCAATAAACAAAGGTCTCGCGTTTCTGGCTTTAGCCTCTGTGAGAACGGAAACCGTAAGACGGAAACTTGAAAGACGTGCGTTTCAAAACCGCAAATACATAATATTCAATGTTGTTTATAATAGGTCAACTATTATAACAGCGCATAGAACGCAAACAAGGGCAACTCCCAACCGACGAAATCTATAGGTATTTATATACAGTCGACCCGAGCGAGTCAATGTTATCATATTACGATTTGTTTGACTCTTGCTCAGTAACTGCGTATAAATAATCCGGGCTCTTCGGTAGGAAAATGGGCTTATTCTAAAAGAAGCCCGGGTTCCAGAAGCTAGTATTGTATTAACCGGCCAGTACGAGATCCTTGATTTACCCACGGCCGCGCAATAGTTTACCTGATACGCAGATAAAATTTTTTATTAACGGTTTCACGGTGGCGTGTCTTTTCTTCCCCTGGACGCCCTGAACGCAAAACATGAACACTATCAAACGGATTTAGTTTCGCCTATAAGAGGCGAATCGAAAACAAAGCAAAAATGATTTCGGTGGTGGATGATTTTTTCACAGACCTGATAAATTTTCTGGTCGGCTTATCGAGGCTGAAAGATATGTCTCCATTTTATTTGGAACAAGTTTTTATCCAGTACCGCCAGTTTCGGATGAACGCCTTCACGAAACCGTGTGCAACCACACGGAGAAATCCCGAAATTAAACTGATTACTCTAGATACACATTGTAATTAAGGAACAAAAACGATTCAAGCATTTGGTGACTTACCTATACATTTGTGCGTATTTTTCGTTTTAGTCTCCTTCGTATACATTACAACAATATTAATCTATGGGGGGAAAAAATTTGTTGATCCGATGACACGGAGGATATGATACGCTGCGAAGAGTATAGGCCAACTTCAATAGCGTAACACAAACTCTAGCTGTTTCTGATGGGGCTGATTTCATTCAAGATAAGTTATTGTTTTAATCAGTGTCGCATGACGTAACTTATTCCATTAGAGTAAGTTGTTCTGGAAGGCAAAACGTTTGAGCCGATAGTACAACGAGGGCCTACTGGAAAGATGAGGAAGATATCAGGGGCTAATATAATTGTGTGCGTCTTATAGTAGTAAATTTTTAGATGCACAGTAGACACCTGAATTGTTACTGTGGCTCATTGTTTGGAGTCAAGAGCTAACCTGAAAACGTTTGATGACTTAAATTTACTACAATATTTGAGTAAATTTATTATTTTGAAAAAATTACTAAGGTAGCTGAGCCTAATGCTCGGTTACTCCAAATTTGTACCTCAAACATAGTGTAGACGATTATGCATGTTATAATACAACTAAATGGGTATAACTCTCTTTGAATAATCATACGCCAACACGAATTCACAGGTGTACAGAAACGAGAGTGTTTTCAATATATCGGATATTATGATTTATAAGGGTTTTTTTTTTTTTTTTTATAGTTTATAAGAAGTTTTCTATGATATTGTTGGTATACAGGCGGCTAGAACGACACTGAACATCTCTCATTATAGGTGTCTGTACGTGTAAGTAGCATCACTAACGAAACACAGTACAGCCTCAATGTTGAAAGTTCAACGAAGACAAAGTCAGCTCTCAGTAACTTGGTACTGGGCTAAATCGTACATTTAGGCTCTATTCCTGTGTAGGTTACGTACGACATGATCGTTTGCTATAGTGCATGCATGCGTATATAGATATAGTTCGTCATAGCACCCTTGATATATCTTGATACATGTTAGAAGAGTTGCGAAAAGGCGATCCAACCATGATCGACAAAAACATGCTGAGAAGGCGCTGGTTCGAGCTACGCCAATAATGTGTGCTGTATGAATGTCCTGCCTAACTAGGGCCGTCGGCATCCCCTACCATCTCTCAATGGAATTCTCTAGACAC
Source organism: Varroa destructor (assembly GCF_002443255.2). Classification (NCBI taxonomy): domain Eukaryota; kingdom Metazoa; phylum Arthropoda; class Arachnida; order Mesostigmata; family Varroidae; genus Varroa; species Varroa destructor. The sequence continues at coordinate 28,326,187 of NW_019211456.1, read as the reverse complement.
TCAATTTTACGAATAAAAATTGATATACAGAATGAGCTCAGCGTAAGTATTACGTAAAACTGGCTAGAAACACTGTCATTATCCTGTTCATACAGTATGACCATTAACTTATGCAGCCCTGGTGTATCGCTGCGGCCGATACGGGTCTCCTCGTGCATCGCTGACGGTAAAGACCGACGCCGACTTCAAGCGCGCCCGAAGGTATGCTTACCACGACGGCCCTATGCTTCAGCCGATGGTAAACTAATAACATGCTTGGCAGCAGGGTTATTCTTATTCTTATCTGGTCATATTTTCCCGCTTTGGTCAAGGCCGGACAAATTAATCTTATTAACGCTAAGCGCTCGCAGTTTTTGGCGTATTGGCTTCAGAAAGTAACGATAATAACAGGCTGTAAAGCAAAATGTTATTCGCTTTAGAAACAGCTGTGTCATTGGATAGCATTAACTCGTTCAATTTTATATGAGTTTCCATCTTTTTTTTTTTTGTTTTTTTTTATTTCTTACTATGCATAGATATTAAAAAGAGCGCTTCACATGCTAGAAGTACAGGGTCACTCTGATTAGCGATCCGATTATTAATAAGTAGATTAGTATTTTCATATAATCAGATCTCATGTTTACATTTATAGGAAATAATGGTACCGAAGGGGCTTGGTGATAGTAGTAGTTGCTGGCCATTTTACTTAGCACGTACCTGCCACAGGTAAGATAGACTACGCGTCGCAGTTCAAGTAATAGCTATACGGTCGGCTGCTTATATTTGCGGCCATTCGAAAAAGCTATAAATCATAATAGACGGGCTTTTCAACGGGACGAGGAGCGAGACGAACAGAGCAAGCGAGAAACTGAGCGAGGGAAGATCGGTATCTGCTCGGCTGCAAGTCTTTGGGCTCTCGAAAGCCTCGTGTGATTTTTGAAAATGATCATCTGCCAGACACAACTGAGGCACGGGCTGTAGTTGAATCTAAATAAGGAACATGAACATAAAACACTAGGGGATATCTGGCAACACGCAACTATAATTTCAACGAACACATGGAGAAGTCTGTTTTCTGCGAAGAATATCTCAATCTGGACCTTTCCATCGAGACAAATCTGTGTCAGATTGCAGTTTACTGCGTTTTTATGAGCACCGATCTGAAAATCTTCACGCAACAAAACACGCGTCCAGATATGCAAGACGTAAGGTTCATATGCTGGCATACTTTTCGCGAGTGTGTCTAGAGAATCTCCTTTATTGCCAAGCAGACGTCAGCCTTTCGCACACTATCTGAAATTAGATAAAATGAGTTATGCTGAAATTCATTCTTTTTCTATCGCTTTCATTGGGATCAGAAGGAAGCGATCGCTCTCCAGCATCACATGGCTCTCCGAGAGCGCTGCATCATGTGCCAACTTTTGGTGCACACAGAAATATGTATTTGTTTACCGGTGTTGAATCAGTACACAGCAATGAAAGACGAAAGCTGTAATACGTAAGGTCAATATTGCACACAGCACACTGGCAAGGTGCCTACAGAGCTAAGCTATCATTCTCGCACACGATTTTATCAGCTTCGTAAGTATTTGACGCCTATACGTTTATTACGTTTCAACTTTAGAGGGACTACGGCGATACGCATGATGCCATATCACGCCGAGGCTAAAAGGTCCTTAGCATTACATTGTATATTCGTATCTGTGAGATGTACTTGAATAGCAATATACCATACGACAGAATAGCAACAATTGATGCTGAGCGATCAAAGTTGCTGATTTCTACTGTAGTCTTACTACCATCTTGATACATAAGCGGCGGGTATTTCGTGCGATACTGAATTGTCTTTGAACTTTGAGAACACATACGTATGCCCAAGCTCTTTGGTGCATTGTAGTTTGTTGCTAGCCTTTCATACCTGTGGACGCATCACGCATAAATACAAGCGGGTCAGCCAGTTTTTTCCGGTCACAGCCGCTTGACGATACACGTTATACTATTCTGTCGACAACGGTAGCGTGAGTTCATCTATCTTCCTCTGCTGGTAGACGCGTAACGCGAAGGCGATCTGTATGCAGAGGAGGTACCGAAAGACGCTAACAAACAATAACATATTTTTGCTCACTCATACGTTAACACTCACAGACCTATTTGACATCCAGAACGAGTCAAAGGATCAGGTACCGTTGCATCTTTAAACTGGCTTTCTACTCTCCGGCAATAGAATAACAGTCTCTAGCTTTATGGCCTTATGTAAATGGACCTGTAAACGGAATGGGGTCGAAGGCTGGAATTACGATAGCCGCTAGCGATTTGCAGATCGGTTTCGCAACCGTATCAGGAGCGGTACAAAGCGGAGATACAGAGCGAATGACACTTTGTAAACCGTTCATGTCAATTATTTAACCATCAGCGTTAGAGTATTTACAATCAATGCGCTGCCTGACGAGGATATCATAGAAGACAGCTAGACGTGTCGTAAACAGCGTGTGACGTGGCTCTCGTTTCAAGTTTATTTTTTGCTTTGCTGAGCAGCGCTCGCTACAGAGCAGCCATTGCTTCTGTCATCAACGCTGGTTCTAGTAAGCCCGGTACGTGTTTGCTAGCGTCACGGCAACAATACCCTAATTTGATACTTCGTGAAAATATATGCACAGACGTGGGCGCCCTCGACTGCGTGTGTCGTCTTATCTGTCCTTCGCATAATCGGAGGAAATTGCTCTTTGTTAAGTTATGGTAATGATAGAAATGGGTCATACCATATGGGCTGGAGATTACGTAGCGATAAAGTTGTGGGCTTAACTCTAGGTTACTACGACAGTTATTGCTCTATATATTCACGCTGGGATAATAGAGATGATTTATTTTACCTCCTAAAAGAATTATACAGAAATTGGAATAAAAACTATTAACGAAAGATTGTCAAACAGTCCGCTCAAAACTTTTGCTCCGGTTTCATGCACTTCTTTCTCTCTCTCTCTCGATATATAGATGTGTGTGTGTGTTTATAATGTTTCCTTAAAATTAATGGGAGATATTCGTTGAGGATTTCCACAGGAACAACTGTATCCGCCTAAACGCCTTCGACGTAGTCTGTTGGCAATACCGGCAGATCGCTAAAAAACGAAATAAAGCGATAAAATTAACATAAGAACACCGACTGTTAGACTTCACTGGCTAAATGGTAGTCTACAAGATCGGTTGATTGTTGATAAATGGCCACAGGTTTAAATTCTTCGGTTTAGTCCATCAGCATTTTTCTTTAAGACGCAATATCTCTAAATATATTCTAAACGTATTTCAAATGCCGTAAAGTGTACGCTACTTTAACGATAGCCGTAGAAGCGTTCATACTCGCAGCGAACTCTCATGTCCGGCCATATCCACATCGAAAAAAGATTACTTCAGAATTCTAAACGATACGAGCTCTCACATCGGTTGACTCTCAGATACATTTTTTGTTTATTCACCCTCTGCTTATTTCCGTAGAAAGGGAGTTCTAGCAGCCCGATTTTCCGGGCAATGGTCTGCTGGTCGTCGAAAAATCTTCACGACGCTGCTAAGCAACAGTGGCTGAATTGATGATGCGATTCTCTTAAAGCTTTCCCCCCACTGTGTCCAATTCAGACGTAGCATCGATAGCTACAATACCCACCGTGTTCATATTCGTGAGCCATTCGTCAACCCCTTTCGGTCTGCATACGATGAAAGATCGGCATCCCTATCTACTTCTCATAGGTCCGCCACCCTGTCAAAATGAAGATGGTCCATACTTTCCAACCGCAAACCCGAATTCATTTACGCCAGGAGTAACACCTATAGTACTTCGACTTTCAAATGGCGCGCTGTGGCAAAAACGTATTCATGTAGCGAAGTATCGTGGTCGTAGCTTTACGACTGTTACCCGAGGGTCGTGGGGTGCTAAGCTATCTAGATCTATGATTCTTCTGTTTTTGGCCATTGGCTAGTGAATCATTTCGCTCTGCGCTGACAAAGCCGGTCACAGCTAAGACACCGATACAATGATCTACAAAGCGATAATGATCGTGGATTGACGTCCGTTCGGTGCAAGCTAAACGCACGGAACAGCTTTGGCGGTATGTCCACTAGAATGCCGTATCTATGACGCGCATTTTCATGATATAATACGTTGAATGTGTTGCAAGAACTTTACGAGGCATTGCAAAATCCTCGTGGATACGTATACATCTGTATTTGTGGAAGATGTTATGTCGGCCGTTTGGATGGTACCGTTAAAGGAGGTTAGGAACAACACGCCATGTTACGAACGAGACAAGCGATAACGGCCTGCCTCAATCAGACGTTCACCTAAAGCGGCGAAATTCAGACCAAGCAAGTGGGCAAGAATCTGGTGGGCTCTAGTTCTCCTTGTGACACGAATAGAATAATAGTATTATGCAAAATATCAGGCGGTGTACGTTTCGAGGATGACCCAAACTTGAGTTGGACTTGTTTTTAAGAAATCTCTGATAGACGCACGCTTGTTATGGATTAAATAAACTACATAAAACTGTCTCGTATTCCTTTAGATGAATCGCTTGCAGTCGATTGATGAACAATGCAAAGCGCGTTCCGTTCGAGCATCTGTAACTATATGGTCACTCATAATTTGGTTTAGACATTGGCCTGTGATACATTGGCGGACTGATGTTACTGAACGTCATTAATTACTATCACAGTCGAGCAGACGATGCGATCTGCATATATCGGGAAGATAATATGACACACGTATCCTCTATCTATAATTAGTAGCCATGTCTCAATAATTTCTCGAACAGAACGCAGTGTTGTCTGGCTTCATGCTACTTCCTGCATTATCACGGTTCGAATCAAAAGTTAGCCGACGGAATTTGATAGTCTATCATATCCGTGTGACGACAAGATCCGTCTGATTTCTTCACTAAGGCTTTTCAAAACAATTGTTTTCTCGTGGCCCGAACCTTGCACAGGTACTGAAGTAGAGTCATATTTTGCGAATTTTTGGGAAGGAACCTCGCGTTTTCGGTGGTTCAGCGAACTTTCTGATTTTACAACAATTCGTCCTTTTCTAGACATTCCGACAACTGGCACTGTCTGCAGCTATGACACGCTTGTCATAGTCGTTGACTGTTTAACGACTGTTGGTAGCAATGAGAAAATACTTTAGTGAGATTTTTCTTGTTCCCTTAACGTCCTGGCTGGGGACATTTTTGTTGCAGCACCCTTACTTTGTTCCATTAAACACGAAAATATTGGCCGTGTAAAAGATTTTGGCCGGTTCTATGAAATTTCTCAGGGAGGCGATGGAGTATTGAAGGCTCATCTGGGCTGAAGAGGCAAAGTCAGTTTAATAAAATCACCTCAAAATTATTAATTGAGAAAAACGTATTTTCTAGTAGAAAATTCTAAACCTTCCAAAAAATGACTGCCATAATCCGATTAAATTACCTCTTGTGTTATATGTTACGCGATTTATAACTTGCGTATTTGTATAATTTGTTAATGTTTCATCAATACATATTCAGGGACGAGAGGTACAGGCTAGGTAATCATATTACCATTGTCCTTCTAGGAAAAATTAACATACACAGTGACTTTCTGCTTTGACTATCTTTTGGGAGTTTGGATTTTTTTTTTTACCCCTAAATGAATATTTTGGGTCAGGAAAAGTTAAAGGTATGCTTTAGTTGTCGATTGAGACTGGCTGAGTACATGACACAGGAATAGCTTCTGTGCCCTTTGGGAATTTTGTCCTTCGTGGAACTTCAAATGAGAACTCATATTCATTCCAACCTAGCAAAAATTTAGTCCATTGGTAAAAGCATCAAAGGAACGAACAAGAGTCTTTCAACGAGCTCTATTTTGCGACGTTGTATAGAAAAAAAAAAAGTTTACTGGAAAATAATATAGATTATTGAATTATAGTGACTTTTGCTCTGATAATAACACACCGCTTTGTTTGGCAGGGTCGGTGCAAGTTTATGAGTGGCACAATGGTAAGAGAGATTAAACAATTGTTTCAAAAGTCACGGAACACCGTGTTTGGTCCACAAAACCGAATTCCGTTAAAACGATTTTACAGTGTTCTGCTTGTTTATCTGTTCTCGCTTTCTCAGAAGAATGCATTGAATGATAAACCTCACACCAAGGTGTCAAAAATATCCGCAAGATGGTAAGGTCGTAAAGAATATGATATAGACATAGGTAGTTTCATGCCAAAGAGACAGCCGTTTGATGGATCGTCTGTAATGTAAACTGGAAAAATGGAATGTAAAACTTGAATAATTTAAAGCAGAGATGCAGCTTAATGACACACGCATTAAAGTTGTTTGCGAGTTTTTCTCCGCCAAGTTGGGACAGATCCGCTTCTGCACCTGTCAACCTCTTTTCTGTTTATTTTCATGGAACGCTTGGCCCATATCAATGGGAAAGAAGCCTATATATATATATATATATATATATATATATATAGCCAAGTATATAAGCTACTGTAAATAGTATTTACTTTCAATCAGGAGGACTAGAGAGAGCCCGTCTTCAGCGAGGATTTCGCCATGCAGACATGCACACACATAAGCCCTGCATATATGCCAGGCCTTTGTCAACTCTCAGCCAGGGCGCTGCTGCTAACTGCTGACTCAATGGTAGCATAACACGGAGATGGTTTACCCTTGAATGCAAATACCTCCTCCGGGAGATAATCTCGAACTCGCTCACCGAATCGACGGAATGAGCTAATGAAATACATTACAGCATATGCGTCTAAATATCCCTTTGTAGTGGAGAGTGCGCGGTCTATTCGAAAGTGACGTGGATAAGCTCTACCACCTTTGCAGTGCTCCCACCAGCTTATGGACACATATTATTGTCTCAACAGGTGTTAGACTATGAGCCGACGTGACCGCTTCATATCGGACCGGATCAGGCTTTGAACCCCGCCCGGATCCCAAAGCTTTCCTCGTTGTGGCACGCCCTAACGCTAAGGTCTAGTTGGCTTAGAATGTCGTCCCATTGCAATCTCGCAGTAGCTGTAGCTACCAGTTTTGCTGCTGCTGCTGCTGCTGCTGCAATCCACAACTGATGCGGCACCAAAAAGCTGAGTTAGGTGCTTAGCACACGCACGTGTACCTTTCCGTACGCGGACCACAGCTAAGCCTTTAATTCACCTGTTTTATGCCGGCGGAAGATTGGGGTAGTAAATGAGGAAAAACCATGGAAATTAGTAAAAAGTGAGTATGGGTGGCCAAGCGTCACTATTATAGTGCATCTTGTTCTCGATGTCCGTTTCTCTGATGTTCCGCTTAGTTCAGTTAGTGACAACAGAACGTGAAAGAGAGCTGACAAAAGACCATCAAATGCAATGAATGTATATCACAAGATCCTATGGTTCTAATGGGTCTCTAGAGAAAACCTTAGATCAATAATCCTTGACGTCGCAACGGACCGTCTTGTTTTGCATTGAGCCGCAATCAGTCGATTCCAAACATTTCTGTTGAGCCGGTAAAAGGGAATCTTGCAAGATGGCAAATTGTTTTGTCCGTCGTTAATAGTAGGAGCAGACAATTAGAAAGCAGGTGCGCCATAATCTAAATAAATCAATTTATAGCATATAATAAGACATGGAATGGTTCCGATTCTACTTTCTATGGTGACGCCATGTCGGCCAGCGGCTATCGGCTTAATATGATATCAATAAAGTCAGGATATTTACATCAACAGGTTGTGTTCCTATTGAAGGTCCTTGTCACACATCCTTTACTCTGAACAAATCGTGTCCTCATGCGACCCTCACCAATGCAATGTAAAAATATTGACCCGATACTTTAAAAGGTAAGCATTAGTAAGCAAATGTAGCTCACCACTAGCCTAAATTTAGGCAGACAGGCAAGGTCACCAGTCGTGTTAATTCTATCTCGTTACCTAAACGATTCGCTCCTTTCGCGCCTCCTCGGATACTTTTAGTATTGAAAGTATTAAGGACAAACATTCTATTGTAAACAAAGGTTATCTTCATGCGCTAGTCGGTGTCTACGACAGAAGCAATACATACCTATATCCTCACCTACCGACTAGCTCTACGTATATGGGCAACTTAGTGGTTTTCCGTATTGAGTTCAAGGTTCTTGGCTATCGGGTCGCTGCTTTTCTAAATAAAAAGTAACGTTTAATAAAATCTTTAAATTAAAACGCGTTACAGCTTTAATTGACTGGGGTGTATGTAGTGGCTGAATAATTGAATTATAGCTACCAAGTCGGTAATAGAATTTGTCTTCATTGTTGCATTTTACATTATATTTACTTGAAGAACAGAACACTTGCTTGGTCATAAACATATCGTTCCGTTTCTACAATCTAATAATGAATCACAGTGGTTCGATAACTTTGGTATGGAAAGCTCTTGTAAGTTCTAATTATATTCGAATTAACTTTAAAAGACAGCCCTACGAGGTGGGGCGTCTGAATGAACATCTTCCGTTTCTAAACTGCGTCTAAATAAAAGCAGATTCGAACGACTCTTTTTTTACATGCTTCAAATGATATATATATATATATCTATATATATATATATGAGAGCTCGTTAAGATGTCCCTCACACACATGCCATATATAAGAATTCCAATGTAATTAAATGCTGGGCTGATATCACGCCAAAAGTCCCAAAAATGCGAAGACTCCAAAGGACCAGAAAATTTTAAAAATGCAAAGAGGCCCAAAAAGGCTAACCGTGTGAAGTTATCTGGACGATTCAACAGACAATCGATATTTCTTACCTTAAAACGACCGCTGGGAATTTTTGGATTAAAAATCTAGGTATATCAGAGATGGCTTTTTAAGCTAGTTAGATACAACTGTGAGTTTGAAGTTAAGCCAAAATAAATTTCTTTTTCAGAAACCTCATAAAGGCAAGCGATAACTTAGATCATCGATTTCGCCTAGAAGCTTGTACAGCGTGGAAAAACGTTATAACAGCTGATCTTCATCAACATTCTGAAAGCGACGCACTGTTCTTCGCCCTGATAGGTTTATTGTTTGTTTTGAAAAAGCTAATTTTTAACTGGTGCGTGGTGAGGTGGCGCACGACAAAGTTTTTCCGAATCCGAATGTACCAGTTTACATGTAGCTACATTAAAAAGGGGTCGCATGTAATTTTTAACTATGCTGGGAAAAAGACAATCCTATCCTATTCTATTTAAAATATAAATATTCTAATTAAAATCTGCTCATCCTCCATCGCCGTATGTACTCTTTCCGTTGTCTGAACCTACCTAAATCTCTATCTCTTCTGACGGCACCTGCTACGTTTAACGCAGCCTAGAAGTTACGTAACAGTCAAACAGCTATCAATATAATTTTATACCATGGTGCTCCATTTCGTTCGTTCTTTCGCCGTTCAGAGACATGCGAATGAGAGTGCAAGCGAGACGTAAGACTAATAAGGAAAAAGCGAATAGCTCTGGGCTATAGCGACCAGTGCGGGCCATCACCCAAGCGGCTGGTACCAATATGGCCCCCGTCGGGAAGAAGGCGATTCGATATACAAGTAAATCTCCTACTGCTACTGTAGGAAAAGATATTCTGCCATAGTCTCTTCTGTGAGCAGTAGCAGCAGCAGGAGCAGGAAATGCAAAAGCAGAAAGAGCAGAATGTCGAGTGTTTACCACATCAGAAATGGGGCCGAGCGATAGTGAAACAAAGGGATGCCTCAGGGCGGAGATCTTAGCTGCTCTGCACTTCTTCCGCCATTTTCTATCCTGTATGTACCGCATACAAACGGGCAGGCCGGCAGGCACTTCTGGTGACTTTTTTGCCGTTGATGCTGCTGCCCAGCTCTACAGGCCGTGTCGAATATCCGCGGTACGGCAGCCAGTACACTGACTGCAACGTGCTTGAGCGAAACATCCAGGCCCTCAAAGCACTCCTTGAACCCTGTAAAAGGTCCTTAGTTGTAAGCGAATGACTACGTCAGAAGGAGGGATGAAGAGAATTGGAGAGACATAAAGAAATGAAGCATAGTTGACTGGCCGCTGCCGTTGTTGCGCCGCTGGCGTCTTTTTCGGCAGCTGCTGATTGGAAAGTCGGAGAAATCTCCTTGTGTATTCATGACGCTAGGATCAGACGCGAAAGAGGGCAGTTTCTAGAGGAACCCACTGGGTTGTGGTTGTTCACCCGTTGGCGCCTCTCAAGGCTCCCGTTGTGGGCCGGTAAAGAGCGGCGTGGCAGACTGACTTCTCTTACTTACTCCTTTCGACTTCTCGTCTTTTTCACTGGCATCGTTTTCGTCGTGTGCCTTTAGTTCCGCTTCAACTGTTCAACTCTGCCGCCTCTCCGTTTAGTCTAAACGCCTCTTCAACTATTCTTCTCCCCCATTCTCTTTCCTTTTTACTTTGGCCTTATCCGCTTATTCCAGCTACCCTGCAATAGTCTAGCATGCGGACCAACAACGCGTCAGTTGTTCGTTCCTCCCGGACATCGGCGTTGAAGCCTTCCACGTAGTTTACGTTGTTCGAGTCACAAACCGTTGGCTTCGTCACACATTGTATAGTAGTAGAATAGAATCGTTCTTTTGAAAACCGGCTTCGAAGAGGTTGACTGGCAGAACAAGTAGAATATGAATCAGGACGAAAACGAAGAATGGACATGTTGCTTATGCTCAATTATGTAGAACTACATGAAACGCTACCCTCTGAATACTTTGTTCGCCATTACGGCTACTCTTACCGCTGCTGCTATAGCTGTTATATTTGGTGGCCTCAGCATCATAACTGCGGTTTCTGCAGACGCTTTCCTCATTACAAACACTCACACTACGATGGCATCAAATGCTGAATGCTTTCGTCTGCTACTGCTTCTGCTGTTGAAGCCTTCATGACAACACAGGTTAGCCCAAAATCGCCACCTCCTTTGAACCCCTGCCCATTTGCTTTTGCCTGCTACTTTTTTTGGCAGATATAGGACAACAACAGGCCAATACGAGAAGAAGAGGAACTCCAAAGTCTCACAAGCACAGGTGAGGTTAACTGGGTTACATGAGTGTGTCAAGGCATCGGACGTTGAGAGCGGAAGGAAAAGCGTCGAAGAGAAAGACGAAGCAGATGGAGAACAACAACAAGGGTCGACCATAGCGCATCGTTGTCAGCATGTAAGCAGACATATATGTGTCCGACATAGGCACGGGTAGGCTTTGGTGGAGACCTGGAGGTACGGAGCTTCGGAGCGGCTTTCGGCCTACATCCGCCCCATGTGTTCTGAACTCAACAAAATTAGCGCTGTGGTCAGCGCGTAGTGCGAGTTCCGACCACAACCCGATGAACGGGTCCACTAACTTGGGGTCTTGTTGCTACCCGAAGTGTTACAATATGGGACGGCAGTCGAGGACGAGATGTGCGAGTAAGCGTGTGGTCACTATTTATACGAGTATGCCGTATGTGATGTATGCTTGCGACGAGCCGCCAGATAAGAAGTCGCTAGCTTTTCGGCTCTTTTGATCCATACTATCAATTTCAATACCATTTTTAACAATTTTCAATGTTTCCAGGCCACTAATTAGCACCAGTAACACCAGTTAGCGCTGCTGACGCGATTACAAATTCAAAGACTACCAGCCGTTGAGAAATGAGCTAGGTTGATCGTTATATTTTTATGCTTACACAGTTAAGTGCCCATGTTCTATGAAGTTCTTTATTAGCTGCTATCGAGGAGTCAAATCTGATTAGAAGATAATAGTGGTGGTAATAAACAGTTGCGCAAACTACAGTTCTGCGAGCTGGAGACTCTGCTGTTTCGTGTGTTGCGCCTGATTTCGGAACCGACAGCGAAGTGTTGAGCTGTTGATATTATCTCTAATTAGGGTAATTTTCTAAAATTATGCTATTGGATAGTAAAATAAAATGTCTTAGTAAGTGCCACTGTTTATTCGTTATTCTTTTTTGTCATACAAGCTTTAAAAATAATCAAGTCTTCTCATAGCGGAACGTCGAGGACACGGTTAATTCCCCGAAATGGGACATCATGCGACTTTTTCTCGTTTAGTGTAGTTCCCCGGTTTCAATCCGAACATCAACAACAGTAGACAATAGCAGAGAGCGTCGGCCAGTTTTAATAAAAAAAAAAACTTGGAGAATTGTTTGACGTCGTTGCTGTCTCACCGTGGCCCTACACTAACTACACTGGAGTCGCTCGCCTCGACTTCAGTAGCCCTGCGCGTCATTCATTCTTTTTTCTCCGTCTGCCATTCCCTATTCCGCACAAACTACTTAGAGACCGCGCGGACGGTTAGTCAACCCGAGGGCCAGGCTCAATACGCGTCGAATGGTCTCGGCAGTGGCGGCCGCTGCTGTGTCCCGACTAGATAGGCGTCTGGGTTTGTACTTCACTGTCGTGGAAAAGCAGCTCCGCTTAGATCTAAAATAGAAGATGAAGAAGCACGATACAGGGTCTTGAAAAGACATGTTGGTTCTGGCTATTGCCTGTTAGCTGCTGGCAGTAGATTGTTGGCAGACTAGTCGTGTGCTTAGTTTGGTCAACGACCTCCAGCCCTGTTTATTCCTGTGATATGTAACCTAAGTCAGCACCAAGACAGAAAGACAGGGAAAGCGTGAGTTGGCCTGACGATGGCCAAAGGGACAAACGCTCCTCTTTGCTGATACTTCGACAGGAGCAGCAAAACCCTAGGGCTACGGCAGGGGAGACTGTGGCTGCGATGACGATGGTGGCGACGTCGACGAAGTAACGATACTCGGCGCAGAGCAGCGCGTCTGTATGATGAGTACAGGCGAGAAGGATGTTGACGAGTTTGACGAAAAGCGAGTGCAGACACTTGTATCCCCAATAGAAACAGGGGGCAGTACAGAAACAAGCGCTCTGATGCACGGTTGTTTACGCCTGAACGGAGGAGGCCAGACAAGTCGTCGATCTCTGCCAACAGCTCGAAACGCGGCAAGCGTCAGAGGCCGCCACAACGTCAACAAGGAGGCCCCTTCCTGAAGCAGGCTGCTGTAACAGCCCCTATGACGCGCTCTACTGTTTAACACTTACACAACTCGAATGGCAAAGAATAGTCGTGGCCGTTGTCGACGCCTCTGCTAATGCGGATGTTCTACTTCTGCCAATTTTTAAGTAACCACCATAACAAAAGCCACCATGACGATAAGTGCAATCTATGCGTGTGTCTAGATGTGATGCGAAAATAGGCACCGCAGTATAGGGCTAAGCTCAGGGAAAGTGGGTCACGCCAGAGGAACCACTGTTGGGGGAAACCAATCAATCTTGCTCAAGGGTTTTATTGAACAAGGAAAGGGAACATCGACCCGGAACTGCTGACACAGTTGGCAACAGTTATATTTAACATATATGTTCGCGCGTAGTCAGATGGAATGTTGCTACTCGCTAACGATATACGTGAGTACGCTTAATGGAAGTATGCGCTACCAGCTGACGGGTCGTTTGAAGATATATAGAGGTTAAAAATGTGCACAAAGGCGACAGGCTTAGCGTTTGTAGACATTGCGCATTCGATCTTCTTTACCACATCTTCATGGGGGTGGCAGTAGCAATGACAAACTCTGCCTTCTAAAGTCCGGCTTCGATTTGGAATGGACGGTCACGTCTGCCTTTCTGATCCTGTCGTGCGATAAGCTCGCGTGGCTCTAAGATGAGCATTTACTTCACAGCCTACATCGGTACTAACTGACTATGCAGTGGAGACGCGAACGCAGGCAATACTTTTCCCTCACGTGTCTCGTTTAATCACTGTCATTTCTATATGCTTGAGACTATACTCTTTTTTTTTGGCATACGGCACAAATCACTCGAACTGGGTGTGTGTGTATATACTGGGTTTCTTGGTGTACGATACACATGTTAATAGAGTGTACGCAGAGTGTGACAGAGCAAAAATGGTCTTTTTTGACAATTGGACCAGCCAATTAGAATCGTTTTTTGGTGCGGCTTCATTAATAAAGTATTCGACCAGAATAAACAACAATGGTCTTGGATAGTCAAAAATCGCTAGTGATTTTTTACATTTGCCATGTGTATCCACAATATGTACCGTATGTATGGCGTATGTTGGAAGAGCATGGCCGCAAACAGTTTGTGGCCATTCTTTTCCAATTTATTCCAACTATTGCTTAGCGTCCCAGTGTCAAACAAAGCAGAAGAAGAATTTAAGAAGTGCTAGTCATGCCGTGTGGCATCTGACAACTGGCAGGCCCATCTCTCCGCCATCATCTTCTGGGTTATGAACCCGCGCTTTGTACGATATGCGCTCTATTCCTTATCGACATTGAATATGCGGTCGTGCATATGCGGCATGATCTGAGACAAAAGCGCAACTACTTACTACTAATATGATAAGTACATTAGACGAGCGGTAGGTGCTCAGGGTTAGCAAAACGATTGCCAGAGCCGAACATAACGCATCATTTCACGTTTCGCTTCAATAACTTCGATTAGGCTATTCAGTCGGGCCTACAATATTTTTTTATTTTACATGAGTTCGTTTTTTTTAGAGAAAAATATGCAACGCATTATAGTAAATTAAAGATAAAGCTTTTACGCTGATAAAAAAAAGGGCTAAATAATATAAGGTGCCCCTTCTCTCATGTTATTTTTGAGATAAATTTAGATAACTGTCGCAGGTTATTTATCGTAGTAGACATACGTCCAGAGCCTAAAAATTTTGATCACAGCTTGTTGGAGTTACGCCGGCATGTCTGCAAGAACTTTATCGTGCCATGCAAACCAATTCATCTTATTTTCTTCAGCTTTTTATCCAGATGACCTCAATCATCTTCTGTTAATCGGAAAAATCGCCGGAACACCATTTATACATAGTATATTATATATTATAATTCTGTGAATATAATAAGCTGTGTACATATTACATATACAACATTGAAATCATAGGACATATCAGTGGGCTGACATTCGAATTTGCACACTGGTCCAGCTGTCTGATTTTGTTATACACTCGTACGTGGAAAAAACGTATAGCTTCAAAAGGTGCGGGTGCAATCAATGTCTGATTTACAATATCGGGAAGTTATCCTATAAAGTCTAGCGAAACCTCCAAGCACAACTTGTGCAAATTTAACGAACGGGAAAACCCTTAGGCCAAATCGTTAAGACTTATTAGGGATAAAATGAAGAACGCCTCAGACACCTATGAACATACGTATAAAAACAGTGTGAAATGTGGCTCATGTCGTGCGCTTTTTCATTATTTACAGACATGAACAAGGTATAGGAGTCAGGAAAAAAAGCCTCTGATCGCCCCACAGAGCCGGCAATTCCATGGAGGATTGCAGGTTAACGACGGTATGAGTGGCAGTAAGCTACGGCGGTTAGGGAACAAGGTGGTAGATGAAGGGAAGCAGAACTCATCCTCGTCTCAATACCAATGGAGATATACACAATTATAACACTAACAGAACCAGAGTGAGCGAAAATACAATGCTAGAAAATCAGACCGAAGTAAAGCCAAGTGATGACGTGGTGGAGGCAAATAAAGGAGAAGAACCAAAATATTCTAGCCGAAACTAATATACAGGAGAATAGGGTATCCATGGAGTTTTTCGCAAAAGCGGTTAAATATGAGTTCAATACAAAGTCTTAGACATCTACTCTTTGTTGTATGTTGTTTAGCATGGTCCGGAAGGACTTCCAGAAGCGGGCAAACCACCAATATGATCGTTCTAATTCACTCCAGGCAGAGAAATTGTATTTTTTATCCGTTGAGAACAGCAGAGTAATAAAACTGGACGATCAAAACAAAGCTTTACAAACATTTTAACCTGCAAAGCTCCGTCGTGCTAAGATGTATATTGAGTTCAGCAGAAGCACGGAAGCCGTATGGCGGTGAAATTTATCTTGCACAGAATGTAATGAATTAGCTACATGTAACACATATTATATTTAAATTCGAGGGCTTAACATAGCGTAATGACGCCAAGCTTGCTTTCATACGGTGCTCGGAAGAATACGCACCCCCAACCAAAGTTGAAATGTGTTTGGCAAGAAACTTCGGTGCACTTTCTTACTAAATGCGCTTTAAATAGTAATGCATATGCTAAAATAAGAAAAAAAAATGAAGAGAAAATAGAGACAGCTTGAGAAGTAAAAGCATCAAACTCGGCTAAACATCTGGAAGAGAGGACTTTAAACAACATACATTATCGTCTAAGAAAACACCTTTATGGATTTGATCTCTCATGTTTGTTCTGAAATACCCATTCTTGTTAAACACGTATTTATAGAGAAAAGTACAAAAAAATATCGCATGAAGCGTTACCTTCGAAATTATCTATATTCTGATTAGTCTTGCGCAGTCGCGTAGCTCCTGGAACACTATTTATTTAGGCTAACGAACACACAGCTAAGAAACATTTTTGTGGTTTTATATTTCAGGTTTTCCAAAGCCTGTGTCTTAGAAAGCCAGGAGGTAGAACCCGCCCGGACAAGGATGTAGGTCCACCAAAACATAAAACCCCTGTTTTATGTTTTGGTTTTTTTTTCTATATAGCGGCGTCGCCCGCAAAAAAAACAAATCTACTTCGCTTTCGGTAACTCAAACTATATAGATAACTGACACGCTCGATATAACCAGAGCGCCCTAAAATAAGGTTAAATAGTAACTCAGATAGGGCATTTGAAAAGATAAACTATATTGAACGACCTCCAAAGCTCGTTCATCAGCTAAATCGGTTATCGTTAACAAAAAGAAAACAACAAAATCTAATACATACAGCTTAATTACATATGCGTCTCAAGTGAGGCGACTTGATCCAATAATTTCTGTAACAGTAGGGCTTGAAAGGCTTGACGAAGCCAGAAGAAGGACCGAAGTCGTTAGGGCTACAAGTCCTACTTTATTGTGCTGCTTCCGGTGTATCATGGTACGCCGACAAATCACACTTCGAAGTCCGCTGCCTGTTCTCTGTTGCCGAACACATACCATTGTATAAAAATAGCAACTCGTCACATATACTAGTCCCGGACCTCTAATAATGACAGCCCGTTTTCCGGCTCCATTCGAAAAGCCAAGACATTGCCTGTTGGTTTGTCTCTTCCGCAAGGTTTTCATTGCAATAGAGCCTTTCTTTCTTCGTGGTTAGGCGAAACGGCCACTGTAGGACTTATGGTCTGCTTCGGTGTTGCAGTCGTCGCACTAGTGCAGCGTCACTGTCTTATCGAAGTTTCTACTCCGGAAGTAGCTAATGCTTCACTCGAAATCGTTGGAGGAGTAAAGGCATGCACTGATGAAAGGCTCTTACGTGGTTAGGGGGCTTACCTGAATGCTTAGACCTTTTGGGACTGTTTTCAACATACTCCGAGTCGTTCTGTATGACAAGAATGAAGTTTGAATCTAGAAATAAATTGTTAGATTTCTGTCTGGTTTGCTCTGGTGTGGTTACCTATGCATGCTATTTTTGCATAGCATATTTATATTTTTGCGTACATATATATATATATATGCATGTTAATTTTGGTAGGTTCCTATAGGAAGTAAATATTCTACCCAAGTAATACTTATGATTAATCCTTAAAAGTCTTTGTTTAACAAAAAGAAGAAGACATAAGCCTACAGAAAATAAAAACGAGGTTCTAACAGATCTAAGAATCAAATGAACAGAATTTTACCTTGTGACAACGCACGAGCAAATAGAGTAGGAAGGACTGTCTCACTCACAAAATATGTAATAGTCATTGCCATTAACTGCTGTATACGTAAGCCTTTACTTACGAGGAAGAACAGATTCGAAAGGACTGACACGTTATCTTTAAACGCTACTGTAGTACGCTTCCTCTAGAATATCTGTAGAATTAGTTCCCAGATGTAAGCGGTTGAAAAGCCATGAATTTCCGATATCCGTTTGTTCAGATTCCTTGGGAAGACGTATAAAGCTTGGCATCGAACAGTTGTATCTTCGAAGGGGCACAATCTATCAGTTAAGGCTGTGCCTACTGGAAGTTTGCAACTCTTATAAGACATACGGGTTCGTATGGGGCAAATTCCTGTGACTTTTTCGTTACCTGCAGGACAAAATAGGAATCATTTGAAGACAATGCAACGCCGTCAATTTTATATTTACAGCAGCTCAAAAGTACTTCGGCGGCAAAAACCTAAAAGAACAAAGATACGTCAATAAAACAAAAATCAGTGCCACCTTACCTTCTACATATGCAAATTAGGCTATTTTTATAGTTTTCGAGCAGCACATTCCAACCAGTTAAAGAATGATTTACAAATTTGTCGTAAAAGAGTCATAAAGAAAAAATAGCTTTATTGAAATCAAAGAAAATCCTTCGGTTTCAGTAAAAACGTATCTTTTATATATAGGAATATCAAGAGGAACCCACATTGGTATTAAGGAAACCACCGGATTTGAATACATAGAGCATCACAACCATTTTGAAGAATCCCTCTATTCGCAGCTCTTATTGAGTGAGGCCAGCCCCATAGCGTAACACCTAAAGATCAACAGGCACATGACCAACATGTTCTGTTTTGTTTTGAAAATAACAATATCGCTAATATTGATCTTACTTTTTGTAGGTAAAACAAATCAAGTTGTTTTTCTATCTAAGACTGTTGTTCAAACGTTAAATGTCTACTTCTTTCAAAATCCATTACTAAACGAACAAATTATAAACTTGCCAGGAGGCAAGTTTATAATTTGTTGCGCCAACAACTAAAAGACTTTAAATTCTTCTGGGGACAGTTTAGCAACGTCTGATCTGTGTCCATGGACGACATATGGATCAGCCAATTCCAGTGACTGCATCTTAAGTTACTTTTACTCGTAACGCACAGAGAAGGTGGACACCTTTGAGAATGATCGGTTAATATGCAGCGAAACGCAACATTTTAACTTCGGCTCATTTAGGAACTTATTCTATTCAGCTACGGTCAGTTTAATTTTATTCACTGACCAAAGTAGCAATTACTCCTCTGATGCTTCCGCCTTCAATGCCTCGAACTAGATATACGCTAACGCTTGCGCGGGCTGCAAAACGAACGAAGTTTCCACTTCGAAACATCTTTTTTCCACTATTTAGACAATCTATTTGTTGCCAACACTTTGCTAACTGGACAAAAAAAGTGTTATTTTTTACGGAAAACATACCAAAAGCAACCGTACGACCGACGCACATTGAGGAGTAGCGACAACGTCCTGTCTAAAGAAAGCGTATTCTCAAGGGATTCGGGTTAGAGGCTGTCTTCCTGGCACTAGTTCTGCAAACCAGGCTCGCCGGCCAGTGCCCTGCCCATCTGATTCAATTTGTCGTGTGTACGTTTCGACTGCATTATGTGTCCTAACGAATAAAGTAAATACCGGGAAAGATTAAGCTATAAAGAAGGGTGAGTGGAAACTGTGTTATTGTTACTGCTTAAGATGAAATTGTTTTGCCGTCGATACTATGATCTGGTTAAGCTAAGAAGCGTGGCACAGAATAGTGGGGATTTTTTTGAGATGACAAAAAGAAAAAAATACCGTAGAACAGCACGGTGCATCAAAATGGCTTGTCGTCCTTAGCACATGATCAACTGAAAATATTACAAAGGTTGATTTACCAATGTTTGGCTCCCGCAATCTAGAAATCACTGAAATATGACTAAACACGTTAACTTTGCCATGTGCAGCCATTTGCACTCAGATAAGTATTAAATTTATAGCCAAAACCTAGGAGCATTGCTCGTATGATTTTAAGAAACGAGAGTTTTTTGTGCTTGTTTTATTAATTTATAGAGTTATATTTAACAATTCAGTTGATAATCACAATACGTTTACCGTGCGACCTTTGTCAACTAGAATCGAACTGTTTCTGAGCGAGAAACAAGCTTGTTCTTGCAAGTCTATCTGTTTCCATATCGAATAGGATTTCGTTTTTAACCCATTTTTCTGGCCAGATAACAAAAGTAACCGATTAGACTGTGCTTGGCCTAAGAAAATCACTGGCTGCGTCGGTTACCCGAAATCCTGAGGCTATTGACTTAAATAAGCTAGTCAGCCAGTTTTTAAAAATAACCTTGCTAGGTCTAATTTAGTGTGTTGCAAAGGTATAGGAAAATGTTTGAGCTATACAGTACGTAGGCAAATATCTCATCTCCGTTTTAGGTAAATCTTCTGAAGGTCATAGCAGGATTCAAATGGTTTGAACTCGCCAATGATTAGTGGCCATATAGAGAATCTGGACGAAGACACATGAACGCTTACCGGCTAGATCATGAGCGTAAGCCGCGGAAACACTTTTATTCATCAACAACTATTATCTGATTCACAACATTGACAACACACTAGTAGCTGGTCCCCTAAAAAAACAAAAGGCTTAGTAATGTTTTTCTTTTCTGAAGGCTTGTATCATTTATTATTATATTCTCATATATAATATTTATCATGTATAATAGCTATAACAAGGGCATGGCTTTTGAGTCGCTTGAGGGGACTGCCTCTGTAAACAGAGATGAGCCCCTACAAGGGTAATTTGTCCTATAAGTTGGCAGGCAATCCGGCTGCAGAAATATATCACTAGTAATTATTTTATGGCGTCGTTGCAACTCTGCCATCTCCCTCGTCACGTGATTGAGTGAAGTAGTTAAACAATCAATCAGGTACTCCTTCATATCCGCCTGGATGAGCAGGCTCCAGATATGAACATAAACGAGAGTTTTCCATAGACTACAGATGTTCCTGTTTGTCGCAAGTAAAATAGCTCCGTCATGCGTTTGCCGTAGCTACCGGATAGTGCACAATGCAATCAGTATCTATGTAAGAGCACTAGCGTCTGTGCTCGCGTCGGCTAGCTTCTGCACCTGAACAATTTTAACGGAAAACTCCGTAGCTAAGTAAAGTATTACGACGTGATGAATGAGGTCCGAAATTGCATACGGTTACTTATTTAAAGGAAAAGGCCTTTTGGCTTGTCGTGTCCTTTTCTCTTATCGGCGATCCTGGACGACGGGATAAGAGACAAGTTTTGCTTTTACGATATCGACGTAGTAGCACGTTTGCGCCATCCAGGAGAACCCGATATATGCTAAAGACCGTCCTGCCCTGTTGACCTTCCCACAGCCTTCCTGATTAAATCTCAGCGAGTATTACTACTCACTGAGATTTAATCAGGTTAATTGTTACGTTCGTTGTTAAGTTCGCTGTCTACGTTGGTGACGAACGTGAGATTCGATTAGGGTACCGTTTATCAACTTACTTGATTGCATATTATCACTGTTATTGCGTTACCCCGATCGTTAATTTTTCTTCTAGTTTGGTTACCAAGCAGGGATCTGCTGGCACGTGTGACAAGTGACTAGCAAATTTGGTCGCGGATAAATCCAAACGACTAGCTTTGCGAGGAATTATCTGTGTTTTATACCTGCTGCATCGCCTCTTTGTTCTCCCTATATGAGCGACGCGCTAATTTTGAAAGTTACCTATATGGTTTCTAAGTAGCAGCAGGAGGCAGTCCCACAATGCATCGACAGAACACTTCGCTTGAAAAGCATTTCTCTCTATTTTTTTATTATCGTGGCAAAGTTTCCTTTATTCAGAAGATACGGTTAGAAGAAAGGGGCGGCAAAGTAAGTTAGCAATCAAAAGAATGTTTTGCTTAAAAAAGTTTACCGTACATTGTCTCTATAGCAGTCAACGACAACTAACCACGGTTAGGCTTCAATGGAGTTAGTAAAATGCGCGCAATTCTTCACTCCTAACCAGAGCTGCTGCTGCCTTATTATTATTATCAACAGCTACAACAACTCAATTTGCCATAAAGGGTTCCGTTTGGTGAGTGATAATATATTTATAGAATTGAATAAGAAAAATACGCACGTATACAAGGGTCTTATGATCAGCCAGCCTTGACGAGCTTTTTGTTCATGCCATGTTACTTACTATTTCAATGAATAGTATGAAACAGATCTATTGCTTCAACGGCACACTGTGTCTGCACTAATCGTACTCAGAGGTGGCATTCCCAGAGAGTCCTCTCCATTTCGATTGAGAAACGCTTTATATTAAGGGTACCGTGTCAACTGTTAGCACCATAAGCGTATTAACTGCCTCTAGCTAAGGATGGCCCTCGATTGGGCACTTTATATTCCTTGAGTTCCTTCCCTCTACACTCTAAGTTTCATGTCTGCTATTGCCTTTAGGCATTGCGTAAGACGGCTGGCTCCCAAAACGAAACGAACGTGCGTCTATACGGGGGTTCGAATCTAGACCAAGCCTGTTCGTAAGATTCGCAGGCCATATATTACACGCTGAGTTATCGGGACTGCTTCCGCGCTTCTGTAGATGCAAAATCATTCAGGTCTGTTGTTCCCCTTGTTCTTCGTCGTCTGCTCTGGCGACTTTAAAAAACACGCGCACTGAATCCTGTTGACACGGATTGCCACGAAATGACGACTAACTAAGAATCTGAGGAAGAGACGAAAATTACAAATCGAAATTAGTAAGAGGTACCTTCGCCCCGACTGGACCATATTTACCTCGACCTTTACGCATTGACATGCTTTGATCGGTAGAGCGGTATCTCGAGGTGGGAGACACACGACAGCTACTCGTTCATAACTAGCCGTTTCCGTACCCGTACTCCTGTAGACATTTCATGTCGAGTTGGTGCGTATGTGCTCGTAAGGCAACATTGAATCATTATCTCTGTCATTGAAAAGATCATTCATAAAGGGAAATCAATATTGCGTACCTGGAGTTCTCCTATATTTGTATCGTTTTATACTGCTGATCCTTACAAAGCATTGAGAAAAAACAGTACTTTGAAACGTATTACCTTTTTGGTCCGTTATGAACTCATCGACACTCGACGAAGTTCATTGGGCGAACTATCATTATTATTTCGTGACAGCGTGACGTACTCGATTTGGAACATATTTTATATCTACTACCTGACAATGATAACTAATATGGAAATTGAAACTCAATATTTACCCAGAGAACTTCAAATATGTGCTTAATTTGATTTCCAGCAGAGCATTTTTTTTCTACGGAAATATTCTTCAAGCGGATCTAGATGCAGATATTTACCCACACTACATTTGCTCCAGTCTGCCTTTCAGGTTACATGTGTCATGTGGTGGTTGTACACGTTCAGTTTATCCCCCCGTTCGTGTCTCGGAGCACCCGTTGGGTCGTGTAGGTGTCGGATAGTTTCTGCGAGCGAACTACAACAAATTGGTTTCTCTTATCGTTACATGGTTTCGACAACTCACACTGAGCGACACGATAAGGAACTCTTGGCCTAAAAAGCCTTTTAATGAAAATTGCTTAAACAGGCTGTTTCTATATATGTTTATTTCTATGACGGAAAAGACATAAGCTCAAGTATATTTTCCTTAATATCGCGAGAAGGCACCACAGTAAAGCAGCTGAAAAATGTTTAGTTGTGCGTTCATTTTTTAACGGAACTTCTGCTATATAGATTAATCTAAACATAATTCCAAGATAAGAAACTGACATTTTTAATGCAAACTCAGCCGCCTGGCAAATGAGTTAAAAAAAAACTTACGTGGGTTTGAAGTATCACTGGATGTTTAATTCAAATGATTTATTTAAAAATGCATGCGAAAGAAGAAATATTCTATAAACTCAATGTAATTATAGTGAAATGAAACGTGCGGACATGGTTTGCTCTTGTTTTTTTTTTTATTCCAAGTTGGTATATGAATGGATTTCGCCATAAGATACATGGGACATTCGTCTAACTTTTTCATATACCTTTTCTGTCACTCTGCCTCGAAAGGTGTTTAAGAAAAATTTTTGAGTTCGAACCCTTCCCGCCGAAGCATTTCTTTGGTGCTCGATCCGTCAGCCCCTTTGTGGTGGTTATATTGCGCTTTTCATATCACACCTGGGTTCTTCCTTCATTCCACTTTTACCCAGTCTATCTATTTTGATAGCAGAATCCTTGGCTTTTTGTTTTTCAGTTTGTTCTACCCTGTTCAGGCTTCCTCGGATCGTTGGCTCTTGAAGCAAGCGGTGTTGGACGTAACACCTCCACCCGTTGTATTCGTTTCATCCATCCAATTCTGTTGGTATTTGAGGCAATACTATGAGCAATATAGCCAGGGAAAACCTCGTAGCTGAGAGGAGGGAGGCGGCTCTTTGGAGTCTTATGTCATCGATTTATGTAGAATCGTTGGCGAACGAGGGGTTCAAATAGGGTGTGGCTGAAGTTACCCCGTTGAAGACACTCTAAGAACCCATGACCTTTCGTACTTTCGTCTGGATTGGAACAGACGAGGAACAAAATGGGATCTATCTGTGAAGAAAAGTCACGCAAAGGATGTATCGTCAATTCATTATCGTTTGATATCTTCGTAGCATATCCGAATATTTGGCGGATTGTGAATACTGCTTGTCTTTAACAGAGCAAGTGGTAAGACAAAATGAAGGCGGTGAAGACAAATAAAAGAAGGCTATCGTCTAATGTGTATATAGAGACATGCAATTCGCATTTTCTCAGACTAGTATATTGTGTTATGTTATAAAGTATCAAAGGTATACGCGTTCCATAAAGATAAGCAGACAGTTCTCGATGGCAACTCTTCCCTACGAGTTGATTAAAGATCATTGATTTGTCTGTCCTTATTTTTGCAGTCGTTATTTGTTTTATATGATTATAATATGATGTTATAACGCATAATGAGAAAACTATTTATAATCGTGTGATTATATTTATATTCTGTAAACAATTGGTTCTTACCTCTATTTGTTTTGATTCAAGCACATCGACCCGAAGAGCAATGCTCATTTTAAGAGACTAGACTAGAACGAAAGTGACGGGTGCAACGACTCTATCAGGGTCAATTCGATAACTAACGATGATTTTTAGAAGATCAGTCAAAGCCTTGACGATATTAGGGGTTATGTACGACTTCTGCTGATGCGTAACTTACTTTTGATCGATGTTGCGAGGTTGACAGAGGCATTATTCATAGTCTCGTTCTATATTTCATACTAGAAAACACCATCACTGCAACAGAAGAGTATCGTAGACGTCGTGCGGTTTCGGCCGAGTTGTGCTGGAAAAATCCGATTGTGGTCCTATTTATTGAAGACGACGAGAACTTCACGAACATTTCAGAGAACTGTGTCGTAGTATCTTGCCTTGTCGCCTGCGTATTGTTTTACACATAAGGCTGGCAGGCATCATCGTGTGACTAGCGGATTAGCATCGACCAGCATCGATTTGAATTCCTATATTTAGGTCGTCCGAAGTTAACTCTAAATATTCTGATAATATAACATAAAAATCCATATCCGCATTTGCATCGTCTAATTGTACTATCAGGCTGTCGGAAAGCAGTCTGTTCAGGATAATTAAGCTTAAGGACACTTAAAACGGTAATGGTTTGAAGCTGGGTGCAAATCACTTGGTTTCGCGCGTGGAATCAGC
Organism: Varroa destructor; assembly: GCF_002443255.2. NCBI lineage: Eukaryota > Metazoa > Arthropoda > Arachnida > Mesostigmata > Varroidae > Varroa > Varroa destructor. Next base: position 28,300,795 of record NW_019211456.1, on the reverse strand, counting down.
TGTCTGATTGAGAAACTCGAAGTATTTATTTAAGCTATTGCATTATCTAGGCTATATAAGCGAGTGTTCCGTAGTAAGCAAATATGTAAGCGATATAGAAGCTAATTTATTACTCTCTCGCATCAGGGGCTGTTTGTCATATCAACTCCAATAGTAAAAATTACAATGTCTCTAACAAAACAAAAATTAATTAAAAAAAATACGTTATCCGCCCGAGACGTTTCCCTATCTACATAATTGCCACAACCGTTGATACAGCAAACCTGAGCGTTGAACGTTTGTGAATCGTCGCACTTTGTTTCGCTGAAATAAGGTCTTTTACACCAAACGCTTTCGCGTGACGATTTTTCTCAGTAAAATCGATCCAAGCGCTCTTCAAGTCCGAGTCAAAGCTCTAATTAGTTTCAACGATTTTCAACTCCAGTGAAAACGATAGGATTGTTATAATATTAATGTAGATATCAAGGCTTTCATCACAATTCCTACTTTTCTTTAGACGCAGTACACTTAAGAGACGATTTTTGTTTTTCTTTAGTACTCTTTGTTCATGCTCTAATGGCTGCATGTACCGCTTTGTAGGCCCTAAGTCCCTAATACCTATATACCTCTCACGATGTGCAACGGCAAATGTCATTTTCTCTGTATGCTGTCCGGCGCTCTTATAAAGCGCACATCGGATAAAATAGCTGGAAATCTCTAAGATACCACAAATTTGTGTGCTTCTTTCGATTCTTTCATTTATGCAGCATCGATCGCTGATGATATTATCGGCTGTTGTTCACGCTCTTCTTAATTCAGTTGAAGAGCAGCATTTACCTGTAAAGGAGGAATCATGCTGGCTTCGGTCCTACTTCTATCTTTATGATTTGGTCGCCGTAGCAAAGCGGAGCTAAGTGCCTGTATCGAACTCTGATTCGTTTCGACATGGAGGTTGGCGACAGCTAACTGCCATAAGGATTCTGCCCTGCTGAAATCCAGGTACAACTTAGCAGAGGGTACACCTTTATTTTGTTAGTTGAAAAAAGATTTAATTAGACTACTCCTGAAAAGCAGTAAAGCAAATGATAGCAGGGAAATGCGCTTTTTGACACAGTAAGAAAACGGCAAAAAATGCCTTTACATTCGGAAAAGCCGTCTGTAGCCCAAGTAAACGTCTCAGTCTTTAAGACGATGTGTTGTGGCGTCTCATTGTGTTTTGAGATAGTGAAGGCCCATCGAGTTTAGCCTGTGATGTTTTTTGATTCCCTTTGGTCTGTTCAGCCGAGGCACTCTCGTTCACTGACAACTTCCCACGTAGAAATTGCGCAGAAGCGCCACTCGATCAATTCTTGTAGTTTGCCTTCAATCCCTTCCTCATAGGTCATTTGATTTCGAACGTTTCCAGTAGTCGACTTTCTAGTCGTGTCTATAGCTTTACGACTCTTCGAAAATTTCTTTGTGTTATATTTTCCGAGTTCAACGAAGCCTTTAAAGGCCCTAGTCCTCACGACTCGCCGAGCAAGTCTTACTAGACCTCGCTGGCTGTACTTCTCCTTTCGGAATGGTGACGACATGTTTCTGAACGTAATTAAAACCAGCTTTGTTTGAGAGTCCCAGAATACAATTTTAGATGGACGGGTGCGCATGTAGCATGCAGAAAAATCACCTGTGAACTTCTCAGTTTGCCGATCTGCTAAGAATGTTTTTAGACTATTGACAGAAGAGCAAATCGTTATCCGACACGATGTTAAATCGTAATAACGGTAGGCCGAACGTCTGTGTTGTTCTTTGGATTCGCTTGCAAAACAAGCATTCAGAGCTTCCTGTTTCTAGGTGCATATGGCTTGCGTCCAAGAGGGCAAGCATTGCGGGTATGTATTGGTCGATAAGCCGTTGCCGCGTTTTTGCGCATATATGGTGGAAACCAAATAAAAAAACAGTATCAAGGATACTGTCTAATGCTCATTGAAAGAACTAGCATAAATGCAACCTAAATATTAAGTCCCCTGTGTGGTACACTGGTGTTTATCTACTAAAAGACATGTCATAGCTTGGCAGACAGACTCCGTTTCGTGCTAGTAGCCAGTTTCCCAGAGCGACGCTTAACTGTAATACTGTACAAAATGTTTACTTATTCAACACGCGAAAAATAGAGCTCGAGTGAATCTCAAATACGATACATATCTGGTACTAGCACTCTCTTAGCTTCAGTTATCTAATTATGAAATGCTACAACTTTACCTTTCATATAAAGTTCATGTATTCATTAATTGAAAATGTTATGTATCTATTTTAACGTTCGTCGAAGAATATAGCTTGGTCCACGGATTCCGCGGTTTGAAAAGATTTATTTGGTTTACTATATGTCTTTTCCCGGTGGCATTCGCCTATCGATGGCAACGATACCTATACGTGTAGAGTAAAAACCCATAGATTTAAGCACGTTTCTATTATTATTACCCGTCGAACCTGGGCCTATATCTAATCAGCTCCGCAGTCCATTACATCCGTTATGCGGTATCACAGATGTTGCGTTGTTCACGCTATAAATTCCGACTTATACTTCAGTTCGGGTTGGCTATAGTCTGCTACGGTTCCAGCAACCGATGGTCTAAAAAGCCCAAGCTAAAAGAGGATTTACAACAGCTATATTTAAGTTCTCAAGTTTTATAACGATGCAACCAAGAAAATGCCAACCATTTTCCCAATATATTCAGCTGGGAGCGCTCACTGACACGCTATCCTCGGAATCTTCTTTTGTTCTTTCTTGTTTTCCTGTGCTCGCACTTTTTTCTTCTTTAGCTACTTTTGCTGCTGCTATCGCTGGTAATGTGGACGTTGATCTTCTTTTCATTACACAAAGATATTCGTTTGCGACTAGGAAGGCAATTTGGAAACGTAATCCAATTTCTTCTTCTCTTCGAACCGCATCAGCGGCAACAGGGATTTTCAATTAATTTCTATTTGGAAGAAGATTCCTATACAAGGTTATCTCATTTGATAACAAGCGCCCTCATACCTCGTCCCTGTACCGACATTCTAACTGACTCCACTGATGATGGCGTTCACCTACTGTGCGTGTGTATTCTTCTTCTTGCTCTTTATGTGTTCTCGTGTCTCAAATCGTGAGTTCGCAAAAAGTCGATGATCAGCTTGTGGGCGCACAGAATGGTTCCGATGGTTCGTTTTCGGGAGTCGACCTTTTCATTGATTTTTAAAGCCATCAGGGGGCAAGTCCCCTTGTTTGATCACATTCGTTGGTATACTGGCAACCAGTTCTCTGCGTCTCTTCAGCTCAAACACTAGCGAGATCTCTAGATCTTCGCCACCCATAGTTCTCTATTGTTTTCCCCAAGTCATTCTGGCATAGCCGATTCCATTTAGGTTCGGCGGAGGATGGCTTCGTCGGTCAATACGACCGTACTTCAGGGCTTTGTGCGTTTAGATCGAACGTCGGGATCAAAGGTGCGTCTAGCCTCATTTCCGACGTTTTCCTTAGGGGTTCGGCTAGTGAAGGTTCACTGGGTTCTGTCTGAACGCTGGCAGTCGGTGGCGATTCACGGGTCTAAGACCAACGATTGCTTACCTTGCTGTCCTCTCCTGAATAATTGTTTTAGTATGAAGTAATATCCTAAAGAGGGCAAACATCCGTCTGCTTAAAGAACATGAATAAAGCGTCGATAATAAGGGAAAAAAGCTACGTGTTGCTAAGGCTCGTCAATGGACATTTCACGTGCGACAGCTTGAGGATGACTCTAGCTCCCTTAGATGCCAGACAGCGTCGGAGTCGGCCATAGGTTGCAGTCAGTTGTCCCGTTGTTTATGTTGCATCCTGCGGTCTAAATAGCTGGTTCTATGTTGCTTTAACCAGAAAATAGCATAGAGAGACTGTCAGAGCGTAGAGAGAAATTTATCAATAATCGGCAGTTGCCGCGACCCTTTGCGCCTCCCCTCCAGAAGGTGGTCCGGTCTGTGGCATTTTCCGATCTGGCACCGATCGACGTCGCAGCAATTTTTCCGAGTTTGCTAGGAAAGATCTTACTGCAGTTCCTACTCTAGCCAGTGAACTTGTGAAAAAAGGCATCGTGTCTAGGAAAAATTGACAGGAGCAAAGGTGAGACTCAGCTGGGGCCAGGTAGAAGACGAAGGCTACCAAGCATTTTGAATCTGACTCAGAAGGAAGGGCAATTAAGTTGAAAGTAAGGAAGCCTTTTCCCCTGCGTGAACGACGTCGGGAACAACCAAAACAAACGATAGCAGTCGTCAGTTTGCGGGATTTTCTCTGCGACTGTCCTCGTTGCTACGTCTGTCAATACGTCGCCCACCCACATGCACGATTTTGTGCTGTTTTGTGGTAGATCAGCTTGTGCATTATCGGCCAGGGAATAGAAGCATACAGATAGGCATATATACAGAAAAGATCGCATTGGTTAGAAGTGCTAGTCGTCATGACTGTTTGTGTCGAAACACAATTGATTTGAAGGAAAATTAAGGTGTTCTTGATTGTGTAACACTTTTCTGATGTAAATTTAATAGATTATTTATGCGTAGATCCTCGAAACATCAGCCTTTGCTTTGTGCTTAGTGCAGACTTAGTTATTCCCCACGCCTGTCACGATTCCGGTTCAATTGAGCGTATGGGGACATATCACCATCGAATCAATTTTTAGCGCATTTATGAATCAGTCACAGTTAGAGCGTAGCTTTAGCGAATGAAGGTTATACACCCTAATTCTCCTACCCAATGAGACGCAAACAGCTGTGAACTGTCAGGTCACAACTTAAAGTCCACACCTTGACGTGCTGCTTGTTATTGTGAAGAAAACAAGCTTGAGAACAACGATTATTGCTTTGTTATAGTTCCTTTCGTAGACCAAACAGCAAGTGATCAAAATACAAGGTGGCTTCATTTACTCCACGTCGACAGCAAGCTTTCGTATTATTTAACTTAGAGTGTTAATGTCGGCCTGATGGGTGATGCTTCGCAGGTCGAAACTGTACTCACCTGACTACCATAGCTGTTGACGTACTTCTTCTGAGCTCTCTTGCTACCAGTTCCAGCTTGAGGTCATCAAAATCGGGCTCCAGATCGTGTGTGCCCTTCATGCACATTATCGGCATTTACTGAACAATCCCATTTTATGGGAGCAATGCCCTACGACTATGTTTACCGGCTCTAAAATTATGACTTCCTCACTATTTAAGTAGATTTAGCGCAAGATCTTTTACTCTTTACATACACTGAAGTCAAACAACAAGTAAACTTCTCCATGGTAAAGTGGCGTCCGTTTATGCGATTATGTTGAAATAGCAAATGTATCATTCACAGTGATTCATATAATGGCTCTTGAGCTGGATTCTAAAAAGCCGTCATTGGTCAGGTGGTGTTTAGTGCAACTTGGCAAGAGAAACTTATTGCACAAATGGACTTACTATGAAATACACAGTCGTCTAGCAGGAAATTACTCGAATAGATTAGATCACATTGAGGTTTACTTGAGTACCGATGGGAGAAGTCTACTTATCACCCGAACAATGATGACAAAAGACACTGGCTACCTTCCAGTACAGAACAGTAATTATCCATATCTCGAACGTCATACTTACAGTATGTAATAGTTGAATAGTAGATTCTATTTTTCTGCACGGTCTGTTTGTGAAAGGTTTGTCAACAACAGTTCCATCACCTCAAGCCTTTCAAGGTACGAGCGATCGTGTGAGAGAAGCGTATTTCGGTGCTGTCTTCGCAGAAGAATGAAAGTCACTGCCAAAGGATCTGAAGAGTTGATCGTTTAACTGTGACTCATCTGGAAACGGGGGGGGGGGGGGGGGGAAATTAGTTTCGACAAAATAGGAATTTTCGCGAAGGAAAAAACGTTATTAGGAAAAAAAGGACGCAAAGGAAATCTCTGTCATAAACGTTAACCCAGAATCAACTGTACCGGGCAAATAAAAAGGACGAAGTCCGAACGAAATCAAAGCTATGCCGGATATAGTGGCAGGATGGTAGCTATATGTTTATTTATATCACCAAACGAACGTTTCTCGTGGAACAATATGATACACTATGTGCTTATCGTAGAACGGACTCGATCAGTTCGAGCCTTATTAAAACAGTAGATATACTGCGTGTTAAAAACCAGCAAAGTCGTGACTTGCAAGCAGTTTTTAGCCATTGCATACGGAAAACATCTAGCTATTTGGGACATTTCAGGTAGCGGCAGTATAGCTATTCATTTATCAACTATCAAATGAAATATTGCCGCATTGGTCGTCACCTTATTATAAAATTTAGGAAGCTTTATGTGCTCTTTGCGAACTTTGGGACACAGGTGTGTTCGTAAACTAAGTGCAAGAACCGTGTCGTATTTGGCTAAAAGATAATTCAGAGATCCAGAAAAATGCAACTAAATAGAAGTTGATCTGATCGATTGATATGTTATAGAGGTACACGAAAGCAGACGGGGATACATTTTCAATAAACGACTACTTAAAGGATGTATCATGCGAAAAGGAGCAATGGCAAACTTACCCTCTGAGTCCAATTGGTACATTAGTTTGTATATGTTGTGTGTTCGGCTAGAAGTGCTTCCGAATGAAGTGACGGCGTGTTCCTATTATCTGAGTAGATGTTACCGTACGCTTTGTGCGAGTACGTCTTGTTACCACGATCTACAACGGAAAATACGGGCTATTACTCCAGCGTCAATCGAAGGACCCAAGACGAAGCTGCAGAACCCCGTATATATATAGTCAATGTGTACACTTTATGTATACATGTTATACTACGTATATGAAAGAGCCAAAACCTGTACCATCAAATGGACACAGATCCTCCTCGCCTATTTTCCAGTGGCGCCAACTGGACAGCGCTCCGTCCTTCAGAACGTTACATAAACTAATCACCAGCCTTGCCAATTCATACGACAACATTACTGCTATTCTAAGACAGAAGCTATAAATGCCATATATTTAAGCTCAACTTACATTTTAGATGCACACCTTACGCTTGAAGCTGCTTAACAAATGCCAAAATGGCCCGTCCATTGAATATGTTTGGAAGTAGCATCAGCTGCGTGCCGTGTAAGACAATATTGAAATAAAAGTGATTCAGTTACTTGGTCACTGTCAGACTGAGAAGACTATAGTCAGACGCCACTTATTTTTACTTACCCATGCATGTGTTTTAATAGCAAGCTAAGCAAACGAGAAAGCAGAAGGTACGTAAATAGTTAATTTTACTACATACATGCTACATGACGTGAGATTTTACCAGCTGTTTATGACAATATTGGAAAATATCGCCGGTGAGACGGTGCGTGAAACTCAAAACGCATTCATTGTATAATATGTGCAGAAATACAAATACGGGTACTCTCAAGAGATCTGGACCCGTTTCACCTTGTTTTAGTACGAGCATTAATCTATTATACTGGATGTTAATTACTTATTTTACCAAAATGTGGCCGCCAATTATTTTTTATAAATTCACTGTTTCCCGCCGAAACGACCTTTCCACCACTGCTAAAATATTACATCGTAATGGACTCGTTTTGATTTACTACGGTAACGTCATATGCCATTAGCGTTCAAAGGTATTTTTGGAAAAAGCTTTTCTAAAAAAACAATGCTCGTTTATAGATATGTATGGTCTAATGCGTAAAAAAGTAAACGATCTAATTTTATCTTACAAAAGAGTGGATGTTCAACCAGTTGTCAGAGCTAGACGTATGGAGTCGAACATTGGGAAATGCTTTCCTTGTAGCATGTGTAAATACATGGAGCAACTCGCATCAGTCCTTAAGGGATATGTGCACACTGTTCATCGTTAATGGCTGTATCTTTGGTAGATTACAGGCTAGACAAGTTAGAGTTAAAATGGTCGCCCGGTAAAAGGCTGACGTTTTGAGACGCGTCGATAACCATTATCTCGGATGCCCTCTACAATAGGCCATTGAAACGTCGGGGTTTGCGTCTCCACCACTATAGCAATACAGTGCTATATTTTGCTTCAAAAATATTTTTTTAACGTGGACAACTTTTGGGCTTACTAGTTATGATAGAAGAAGTGCGCCTCTCGACTATCATTTGCTTACATTTGTGCGAAAAAAATGTTTGCTGATGGCTGCATTTTATTCAAAAAGTGTCCTTACTATAAATGGAAATCAAACTGTGGCCTTCTTCAGCTACAGTAAAAGGATGTGTTCCTTTCTGAAGTAATACAATCCGCTCTGCCTAAGAGCATCGAGGTTACTTACATATATATTTTTTTAACCCGTTTTAAAACAGTTGGTGAAATTCCCTCGTCTTTAACAGGACGTTAGCAGTCTTTAACAGGACGGTGCTTACAATTGCCAGGCACAAGGGTCATGATATCGGTCCCCGGAGTTATTGCGTTTGGATTCAGTACAGATTAGTTTACAGATAGTGCAGTGAATAGATTCGCAAACGAGCCCGTTGTATTCAGTCGTATATTTCAATACTCCCTATGGAACAAGCTGCCTTAACGCTTGTTTACAATTTGCTTCTATCACAGGCTCGTCATCTTGACAGCTAATGTTCAACGAGAGTTATGTATGGTCAAGCGTAAGAAAGCAAAAAAGCCACAAAAAGGAAAAGTTCCGTCTGCGCAGGAGTCGTCTTAGACAAACTGGAACAACTTCAACTTTCAATTTAGATACATTTCTCAGGCTTGCGCAGGATTTCCATTAGCATCCGCCCCGGGCCCGTATCGACGCCACCGCTTTATTTGACGCGCATATCACTAACCTGCGGAAAGCACTAATAAAACAAATGGCAAAAGTTACGAGGGTAAGGAAAGAAACATTGTAATTCATTAGTTTATGCGCGTATGTAAGCTGATGTTCTTGGTAAAATTCTGGTTGTTGGTATGATGGAAAATGGAACGAGTCTGCTAGTGTGGTGAAGAATTAAGAAGTTCTAGTATGGGCGCTAATCAATGGGCTGACTGGTGGGCCACTTGTCGCGGTAGAAAAGGATGAAAAGTTCAACCCGGCGTTAGCTGGCCCGGTGGTTCGAAAAACTTTTCTTGGTAAAAAAAGCTGTGATCCTTATAGAGGGCCTAGCGGGTGACTATGACAAAATTCAGCGGCGATGGCAGATGGAGACTGGAAACGTATGGCTGGTAAAGTTCACGTGGTGGATATCTTTGTGCTGGAAATGGATCCTGAAAAAAAGTACACCTATTATTTAGCGTTATAAGTATAGAAAGGGAAAAAGTCCACCCTAGATGAGCTGCGGAAGGAAGAAGGAAAAGTCCTTTTTGCGAAAGAATATTTTGATAGTGATACAAGGGTTGCCTTTTCTCGTGTTTCTCATACTGTTCGAGACCGTAATAATGGCTGATTAATTCGTAACATTCATACAAATACGGCATTTGTATTTTTTTAGTATATCTTCGTATTAAACGAAAAATTTATTATTCTTCATTTCGTCTTATGGAGACTCGATATACTGGAATTGTAATTTTATCAATTTGGATGTAATGTGGATCAATGGTAAATGGTAGTGCCAATTGAGTGGCCCTTTTCTAATTGGAGTGGGGTTCTCTTGAAGATGGAATGGCAGCATCTTTGCCTACCAAATGGAATGGATGGTAGTTCAGGTTCAAGCCCTAACGTAGGTACACTACGTTTTGGTCTCAAGGACACTCGCCTTTAGCGATACTTCAAGCTAATAATGGACGCAAAATTCCAAAAATTTAGTAACAGACATAACGAACGGAGCAAAAGGTAAAAGAGGTATCAAGGAAAAAGTTTATATCTGTTCTTTAATTTTATTTTCAATTCTCCTCGCATTCATCATCGATTGTTTTTTTTAAGTTTTGCGACGTTAGTTCCTAACCACTAGATTTCAACCTTCGTATGCGATGCGCAGTATATTGTAGCCATCGGCTCCGGTAATGTGTTCTATGAGCCTTTGTTCGATTCAGTGATGCAAAGGGCCTGCCCTGCCTCACGCTGGGCTTTATGTTGACAATGAAGTCTTTCATATCTTCTTATTCATTCGTATACAGCTCCCCTTTGGATAGACTGTCGAAGTCTTCGACTTGCATTTGGCTTGCAATGCTTCTTAAATAAGATAGGTAGTGTTTTGAGGGATTTAATCTTCGTTGAAGTATTCCTAATCCTTCTGTGTAAAGGCAATTTCCGACTGATAGGGCAAAGTCGCCTGCGTTTACCAGCAAAAAATGAGAAGGAGTTCTATTTTGTTAGTACAGAAGGTGGTTCCCCCTTGCCGGATAAGAAGGAGAAAGTGTAGCAAGTAAATAAAAAAAAAGGGGGCGACACGTATTTCCCTGTACAATAGTTTATATATTGGTCTGAACACAGCGGAGAAAACGACATACATCCAAATGGACTAGTCGTAGTTTGCCACTTAATAAACTGAAAAGTTAGCAAGCCAATAATATTAGGAAAACGTGCCATTTTGAAGCAACTAAAGAAAGAAACGGGATTGAAGAGCCTTGTGATGAGGAATGTTAGGTTAAAATGAATATTGTATGCAGCAATAGCCGATGAAATGCTGGTAAGATCTTGAGGCGATAAAAATTGTTGCAAACGGTACTACACCATCTTTAGGATCAAAAGGTAAAATCTGTTGAATATTTCCTGTGAATCGTGAATGTGTACCTTCGCTTATAGAGGCAATAAGGGAAATTATTAGTTAGGAGCTTATACCTGCTCCGATGGAGTGCTAAACATTTTTCAAATAAAATAGATTTTTTTAACGTTTTCTTAAAAAATATCCTGTTCAATTTGATGTATGTATTTATATACGCGATTTCGCCTGCTTGTGTCAGATAACACTTCTAGCATACTATTTGGCCTTACCTCACACCTGTTGTCACCATTGGGCTCCTCCAGAAGAAACTGTTGCGTGTTCATGGCACATAATTACTATTGCTGTTGTTAACTGTGAATATATGTTCGATACGAGCGATCTCCAGACACTTCTGCAAGATTGTTTTTTGGAGAGTCCGATAGAGGTAGAGATGCATTTTGCTAACAATGGTATGTATAATGGTTTATCCAACTCTTCAATCCTGAGGCAGTTGTAATTTTTAGCCACTTCGCCGTTTTCTAGACCAGTCAGGTCGCCGAAGCAACGGAAGAATTTAGACGTAGCCTTGACTCCGACAGTAAATACAATAATATATACGCCCATCTGCCCCCTTAATATGGTTGCTAAAGTCATGGAGTACGACGCAATAAGCAGCCTCAAGCAGAAATTAGAGGCCGATCAAGCTTCGCCAGATTTATAGTATGATCCTTGCAGGAGTAAGTCGATTTTCATAGCCACTAATAGAGTACCAGATAGGGCGCGTAGAGTGGGAAACAACGCGCTCAAAACTTGGAACTATGTTTTCCTGATATTATCAGATACTAGGAACGCGCTCAATACAACGAACTGGGAATAATTAGTGAATCCCTAAAGCAAAAAGCATTCTGCCATACTTTAAGAGATTGGTAGTTTCATAAACAGATGATGGGAATCTCCAGGCCAGGATCCGAACAAGAAGATGACAGTGAAAGTCGCATTAGGGTCGGGTCTTGGACCAACCTTATGAAAACGTGCCTATGACGATATGCTTAATACCACGGATATGCCAGATGACACGAGAAGCATTGCCTAGGCTGATGAATTAGCGTTAATTATAATAGCTCGCTCCGAAGAAAAATTAAAAGGAATGGTGAATGGGGCCTTTGCAGCCACAGAAGATCATTTCTTTTCAGGCAGGTCAAGAGGCGAGTAAAGCAATTTAGCTGACATGTAGGAAAAAGATTGCAGAAGTTTTGTTAGAAGTTACGGGGATTCGCATGCAAATTAGGCGACAAGTAAAATATTTAAAGTTTCTTAGATACTGGACTGACAGGGACAGCACATGTCTAATATGCTTCAGGGAAAGCATTCTGTAGTGCATTTAAACAACCACGACTTATGCCTATAATGCGGGCCCTTCAAAAGGCACGAGACGCCTTCTACAGTCAGTCAATGGCAAAATATGTTGCACAATACGTTGGCCTGGCATAGGCGAATATTGCTTTTGCTAAGCTGAGGAGTAAAAAGATCTTGCTTACGGCACAGAAGGCAATTGCAAGGCAATTGAAGTAGTCGGAGCATGTAGGTGCGTGTCCACTGAGGCGACCTTCGTAGCCGCTGAGCTACTCTCTGGAATTCTTCGGCGAAAGAAAAAACGAAACGATATTTGAAGGATTATGTGAACCTATCTAAAGTAAGAACAAAAGCAACGCGGATAGACCGGGAAGCTGGACGAGACCTTTCTACTAGTACAAACTCTATCCATTCCTGCCATAGTACGCACACAGAATCAGCATAGGGAAAACGCAGCATGACGTATGTACGCCATGCGCGTCACGTGGAACAGACGGAATGCAACCGACTGTATTTCAATATGAAGCCCTGCAGGGGCATCTTGGATCACGGTTGTTAATCATATACTTAGATCTTCGGAGGGGTGGCGTGAAAGAACTACTTTTCTCAGGACCATTACGCAGAAGGAAGGAAAACTTCAAGGAGTAGAAAGAATGAGGCTAGAGCATGAGAAAGTAACGCGGGCGAACAGTAAGCTGAAAGAAGCAGCTCATCATGCTGTATATTACCAGAATACGAATTCATTTGTTTACGGACAGGTGACTGAGTCCCGTACCTCAGTTCCATTAAATGGACTATAAAAAAATAACATTCGGCCGTCCGTAGATGCATCGGCCTATACCTTTATAAAAAAAAAATTGGTTGAATGGTACCGGACTAGCATCAGATTCTGAAAAACGTTTGGAATACTGCGGGAGACGAACGGGTCTGATTTGATATATCAAACGGAATGAATTTAAAATATATCTAAAAGAAAATGAACCACACGTAACGTCCTAGTGAATTTACCGCAACTGAAAAAGACAGTTTATTGTAAGCTGATCATTTTATATTCAGGTTGAAGTTTGAAAGCGGTTATTTGTGAGGAGTTAGTATTGCTAATGGTCTTCGATGGTGTCCATCATGAATTCCACTATATATGCAATCTTGCAGAACAGAAAGTTGAAATACAATTGAATTTTTACCTTAGGTGTAGATCCTCTTTCACAAGGTATACTCGCTCTACCTCGAATTTTGAAGGGATACATTAATACGTGGCATGATGATTATCGTGCTTTCACAGATTAACGTGATCTTTTACTAGAGGTTATCTTCTGCCGCATGCTTCAGAAAAATCGTTAGCTGATGAAAGTGCTATCATTTTTGAAGCCGCATTTTATATGGTTTCATTATTAGTTCTGCTCAGAGATATAGTTGTAGTGATTCTGCCTATTGCAGTAATTGAACAAAAATCCTAACAGGATTTTTTTTTACTGGGATTCGGAAGAAAAGCTGATTGATCGAATTGCTCAACTATGAATATATCTCTACAAATAAAAAAAAAAAGATTTGTTTAATGAAAATTTACCTATTGCCCATTCTGTGTGCATTTTAAGCGAACCTTCTGCTCTAGTACTCCATTAAGAGTCTATCACTTACGGGATGGAACACTATGCATTTTTGTTTATTTGAAATCAATCTATCCTTCATTAAAGGATGCAATAGGACTGTAAAAAAATTTGTGACAAACCTGTCTCTATCTATTTGCTTTTTCGAAAAAGCTATGTTAATGAAATTTCTACCTGCTTAGATGTTGAATAAATATGTCTACTGGAATTTCATTTCAACACGTTATACCGGTCTCATGAAGTACTCGTAGAAACGTTTTCATTTTTATCGGCAAAAGGCAACCTACTTGAGTTGGACATGAATTTATAATAAAAGTTGGATAATTCACCCACCTAAATCGAAATTACTCGCGTGGTAAAACTGTTTCGTATAGAAATGGGGCAACTTCACTTAAAATGTTGTATTATATTCTGTTACAACTTAAATAGGATACTTTGTGCTAGCAGGGTTGAAGAAGGATCTCTAAAGATGGAACGGGATCGATCTATTAGTTCCAATATCTCAACGTTTTTAAGTTCAAGTTTGGTTCGAATAGGTTACCTTTGGCAGCAGAGACATTAATTCGGTGACATTTGATCGAGCCAAAGCTTTATTTACATAGATTCGTACTAACTTCAAAGCTACAGCAGATTTACCTGTACACAAAAATCCAATGTACGAACACGTGTTCAGTGTTTTAAAGAGTATCCATCGATTACCTGCACGATCATCCGCCCATGGACAGCTTTAAATCAAGCCAAATTTAGCGGTGCAGACGTCCGCGAGACTACATGCAAAACCGTTTACCAACGTACGAACAAATCTTTATTTCGAAAATCAGTGTAGAGACCTATTCGTATATGGTCAAAAGTGTGCATTTCATTATTCTATTTTCGTACAAACACGTGCTGCCTACGACAGCAGAATACGCGGTACGTTTTTCTGAATTCGTCACACCTTTTCGTACCTGGTGACGTGTGTTGGCTTTGCTACTATAAGCTCGCTGTACAGATAAAGCCCTTACTGGCTTAGGTATCCACTAACTTTGCCAGTACGAATATTCATCGAAAAGTTTTATTTTTGGCTCACAGACGCCTCTCTTCTCATACTACGAAGGCCTTTGCAATTCTAATCACAAAAGGTGACCCACTCAAGCCCAACCTAAACTATGGTGAAGACAATGAAATCTTTTTTGTTTATATGAAGCTATCCTTCCATTGTACCGCGCCATTTCATCGAACTGGATGAGACCTTGGGCTCACGTTATGAATTCAAGCCTAATTGGAGCAGGATGTCAAGTCAACGGGATTGAGGTGGGTATGGTGACCATTCACTTAGATCTATTCATTTGAGTCTAGGCGAAAACGGCCTGCCTAGATGACATTTGTGTGAGTAAATCTTGAGAACGCTTGACAACACGATGTTGCTGACTCTGTCGATAAAAGAGGTCGCTGGTGGAGCAACTAGTTTCGAGCAAAACGTTTCTGTTCGATCAAATAACTCAAAAAATCAAATTCAGAGACTCAAACTCTGCGCAGGAGAATCTTTAAAAAATAAACGAAAGATACTTAACAGATAAAATGTTAAGGATCAAGTTCATATACGACATATATCTTAGTCGTGACTGAGTGAATAGGCATTATTCTGCTCTACCCACGCAGCTATGCCCAGGGTTGAATGGAAGACACTACGAACTCTCCCGTTGAAGGCGTTTTAGAAAAAATATTACGAGCACGCCCAACTCGTTTCACTATCATCCAATAGACCTAGAATTTTTATTCAGTTATTATACAATACAATAGTACTAGAAGGAACGAGGCCCGTTTTCTTAAAAGAGGTGCTAGACTTACATATTGCTGCAGGTAATCGCCTCCTGCACCTACTCCCAAGTCCTTTGTTTATTAAACAAACTCAAACGCAGCTTGAATATTCTGAAATCTTACGTACAGCACGTTTATTCTGCGGTACGGGAAAGAGATGACAGAGATAGATCAGCTGGCTGTGTATGCAGCTATATGTAAACAGAGAACTAACTGGCGAACTGTGGCATATGGAGGAACCGATTTCACTTACAGGGCAAACATTGAGGTCACGTTTGAATGAAGCCATTAAAGCGAAATATAACTATCAAAACCGGGATTTATATTGCAGGACGAACGCGCGACAGATAGAAACACTTGTTAGCATGGGCGAAAGCAACTCAAGACTACTATGTCGGTTAATCTCAGTGGCTCTGAAGAAACACGGACCTGTGCCTTACAGATTTAAATGGCATGGCTTTCTCCATCTGGCTTGTTCGTGTTCACGACCCAAGTGAAGTACATGCATACGGGCTTTGAAAAACAAACAGTATACAGAGCGAGCAACAAAATAACTGTGGTTTCGTTTACAAATACAAATTAAATCCACAAAACGTCCAAATGATTAGTGAATATTGTGTAAATGGAATATTATATGAGATCTACTCGAAACGAAAACATCTAGAAAAGGGACATCCTATACCCGACACGTTTGACGCACAGCGCTACCGCTATTATTTTCTATTTTCTCAAATAGATAACAGACGATGCCCAACGTTTAAGTCTTTAACACCGCTGGTGTTAGGGTTTCTTTCTGGGTTGTTTTTACTCCCACTAGATTATATACAGCCTTTGGCTCCATTTACCCTTCTCTCCTGTCAGCGGGTTACCTTCTCCTGCTGACTGCATTTGCAGCTAGCATCTATCTACTAGTACAATTTCCTTTGTACACTACATATAAAATTATACCGGGGCTCGATGTGTGCTTTGCCTATCCCCGTTTTTGTCTAGCTTGAAACTATGACTTCATGAAAAAGGTCGACCCAGGGGTCATTGTGGCTTTCGTTCGGTCGTATCAGGAGGGATTTGGCTACGCTAGACAATGAGTGAACGTTTTTTGCCCTACATTCCAACATAATACATATGTAGGTTTAATAGGGCTAAGCTTATTGTTTGCCTGCGGTAGCCTTAAACTTATGGGATTCGTTGATTGGATTAAACTTCTGTTTGAATTTGAATTAGCTAGATGCTTGGTGGTGAATTTACCTTAATTTGCTAGTATGCTAACTCCTATTGAATTACAAAGGCTAAGTTATTTTCGCTGTTACATGGAAACAAACCAAGAATACTAAAAGCGGTCTGTTGCAGCGTATATCTCTCAACGCATCTATAGAAGTTGTAAGTTCTGAAAATTATCTGAGATATGTACAAGCTGCCCAAACGCAAGTCGTTTACCTACCCTTTCAATATGCCAAATCAATCTTTACGATTTAATATTTATAGACGTCTCTAGGATTGCGAAGTGACGGCAAATTGAAAACTTAACTGACTCTGTATGGAAATATAAATGAATCAACATCTCTGGCGACAGCTGTTGTACTGATTGTAGCAAATATAATAATATATTAACTGTCATTAGTGCGGATCATGCTATTTCGCAGAGAGCTTTATCTACATCATTAAAAGAAAATTGACATTTTACTTTCGAAATAATCGCATTGAAGGTGCTTAATTGGCAAAGTACGTTCATGCTAAGGAAAAAACAAAGAGGTGGATGATACCGATAAGGACGACGGCTCCTGTACGGTGGGGATGCTATTCAACAGCCAGCCCTTCTGTGGTAGTCCCTTCAGGCGTCCTAGTTGAGATGAGATCAGTAGGGCCTGCTCTTCATGCCGTCATGCCTCTTCCTGTACGAGCACTTAGCGGGCTAGACATAGTAATTTAAACAGGAGTTGCTTGTGTAGAATTTTGCATTCACAGATAATCCTGTGAAGACCGCAAGTTGATTCGTTCGCCGTTTTTTTAGCATCCACCTGCAGCGGGCAATACGTTATAGTGGTTTCAGACGCGGTGGGCAATCTGCAAATTAACAGCCGACTCTTTTGCTCTCTGCTAGTTGGGGGCATATCCACCTGTCTACCATACATTTTATGTGATACAGCTAGCTATTGGCTTGAGACTATTGGCTTGATAATAGTTAAACGAATTTGTCAATAGGGAATCTCTGTTCACCAAATCGGCTTACTACATGCTTATTTACCCACGAGATTCGTTCGTAGTGGTAAAGGAGAATAACTTCGAATAACTGTGCCGCGCCCAAAGCGTATTCAGGTTCGTTGTTCTTACAATGAATTAATTAGATTAAATTTTTATATAATATACTTGTTGACAACATGTTTCGACATATATTCGATACGTCAGGTGTTTTAGGAACAACATAAATATGGCGATTAGAAATACACTGCGGATATCCAGCCGTTTGGAAGTTCGACGACAAATAACAACACACATGCGCGCTTTACACAGAATAACAAAATATTCGGCTAACAGACGTCATTATGTTTGTTTATTTATTAGCCTTTTCATATGTGTGTTTGTGTGCCTTCAAACAAGACTTTAGCTTGCTTTTTCGCAGAAAGTTCAAACTAGATACTGGAATAAATTTAAAATGTTCTTTCTTTTTTAAAAGGTCTGAGTGAATCGCCTCGGATAAAGCTGCTTGAAGCTAAGGTGTTTTGGGTATATTCAGGATGGTACAGAGCGCGGTATACACTGAATTAGGTGTGAAGTTACGTCAACCGGACGCTAACTTAGAACCTGCCAGTATGTATGATTTTTACCAGCAGAATAAGAAGCTGATAAGTTTCTAGCAAAGACAAACAGAAACGTGTCACACTGAAACATCGATCGGTATAATAAAGGAGCAATATTTTTCATTTCTTGCAGATATGTTTGGAATTGCCTCCGCTTGCTCCATATCGAGTGGGTATGCGTACAGTCTATTTTAATGCACCCGGAAGTGAGAAGACAAATAAATTTCTCCGTGTCTAAATCCAGATTAGTCCAGCCCACGGCATTTAATCTGCATAACACCTGAAAAACAATACTTGCCAGATGTTTGGCCAGCACCGCTTGCCTAAGCAGAACCGCCGCACGTAATTCTCAACCATCGTCCTGTATATTTTGACATTAATTTTACCAATTACTTTCTGAATACAGTGATTTAAGTCGTAGATTGTTTTTGGCTTTTTTTTATAGGGTCTGTCCCTTACGCCTTTACTAAAGGTAGAGATTACTAAAGGGAGCCGGGACGGCCATCCAATGTCACAGCGGCACATGGAGGTCAGCCGGTCTGGGGACATGGTTTCAAACAGATTGATCGTTTCCCTTGTAGTATATCAAGTTGCCCTATTTTGTTCTAATCAAATGCGTTTGCATCGAATGCTCTAACTTATTAAGGTCCACCTTACGCTTGTGTTCTCGGAGACTCGGGACCGACAATTTTATTTATTTACAGAGCCATTCATCTAAAAATGTTTTTTTTTTTTTATGAAAAGATGATGTGTCACAATAATGGACGATGGTAATTTTTGGCGAATAGGAAATATTGTTCCAAGCTGTAATATATCATTATCGTAAAATATTGTGGCTACTGTTCAACGGTTTAACTAGAACTTGTTTATCGCTTACTTACGCAAACAGACAGGGGCAACGAAACCGACCTTACTCGTTGGCCCACTCTATGTACAAAAAATGTAGTTAAAAATATGGTTTTTGTTATTAAGAGCTTTGAAGTTATATCGCTTTACTGTTTTAGTCGTTACACCCACCAGTCAGTATATCATGTATACATATACACTGACGTTCAGCTCGAGACGCAATTTTCACGCATCCCTTGTCGCTTGCGTTCGAACAACTTATTTAAGCATACAATCAAAAACGCTAATCCCAGAGTTGGCTCAATGACTTTTTTATATTTTCTTTCAATTTTTGTTAATCATATTATGAAGCTGTTATTTTATAACAAAAAAAAAATATCAAATCGGCAAGAGAAAGCCCATTCTTCAGACCAAGCAGCCGTGCGAATAAAACAGATGAGCAATGGGAATTCCGAAGCATGGTCAGAGATCCGAGCCGTATGCGGTTGAACCCGAAGAGCAATCAAGCAAATGAAAGGAATAAAGCCATAAGATTGTTGTCAATAGCAAGCAGTTGTCGCACGGCAGTGGTGGCGGCTGATCCCTGAAGTCTGTAAAGATTGTCCTTTAATATTGAATTCCATGCAAATTCAGGCGGAGCCTCAGGCCATGAACAGGCCTAGTTTCGCTTATCAATGAAGATGGGGAAATAGCGATTAAGTGTCTACTGAGAATATTAACATTTCTCCCATGGGACCAGACTGGAATGGCTCCATTGGCTAATAACAGAGGAAGTATAAGAAGTTTTTAGAAACAAACAAAAGGCTCACATCTTTTTAATACCCGGAAAAGCCCATTTTATACTTCATAGCACCATGTTTGATTCCGAAGCTGTGCTATACAATTTAATTGTACAAACAGTTCAAAATTGTATTTTACGATGTGCGCTATGCCATGAATGCGAGACTCACAACAGCGTAGGAGCTCTCCTTATATGAATACGTATTAGAAATGTAGCTTAGTCTATACGCTTTGGGACGGAAGCCTCTAGGCAGCATGGTTCACCGCAAACAAAGCCCGTCCTGTTTTACCGTTTGATCATATAGAGAATAAAGTCTCTTTCATCGCCATTGCACAATAGCATATGGAATAGTTGCTCTGCGCACCGTCATATCCTATATTAGGTGGTTTGTTTTAAGAAAAAAAGTTCCGGCTTGAACGAAGCATAGGCGAACTGAGTAGAACTGCACAGACTAAAGAGGTTTAGACGGAGCCTTTTACAAAAAAAGACAAATGCCAGCGATTGTCTGGACAAATAGGGTATTTCTTATTCCACGCGAATGGTATCCCGTAAATATCTATTTTCTTCCGCCTCAATCATCCTCGTTGTCAGGGTAGGTAGAAGCGTGAACTTACGGACAACACACCTGCTGCAGTGTAGCTTGTTCCCTATAATATACATGCTGTTAATATTGCCAGATATCGCTAAAATGAAATAGTACAAATATATCTTATTTTCACATGATTTTTATAAAAACACGTTAATAATTTTGAATAATTTCGAAAAATGCGTTCAGATGCTTACGCAAGTAAAAGTGCAATTAATCGCACTATTGATTATTATAATGCTTATGGGCAGCTAGTTGAACTGTAAGCAAATTTAGTTAATCTAAACAGTTAAGCTGGCTTGCTGGCTGTGATTGGCAATGGTCGCAGAGACCCAAGTACGACTCCGTTAGAATGGCGTCACGTAGGCTGGTACAGCCTTTTTCAACTGTCACAGTCACAGTTCTCCACTGGCCCAGTTGAAGATTCAGCGAGATCCAAAACGTAGATTTCACTGAAGATGACACAGCAATTTGTGTTGAGTGCAGCTTTTCAATGCTTTAACTCTGACGCTTTTCCGACGACCTTTCCTAAGAGCACACCCCTTTGAAGTCATGAATAGAATCTTGTCTAAATCTGTTTTACCGTCGTGTATAGTATTAGAGTTCAGTTTTTGCTTTAGGTTTTCGCAGCGGGCCAAAACGTACGTCGGCGCAACAGGTCGTGAGGTTCCAAATAATAATAACGCGCTGTGTGAACGCAGGGACGATGGACGAGTATTTAACTATCTCAATTTACGAGGATGGAGAATAACATTGAACCTATACGAGCTACCCTGCATACGAAAAGCGCAAACATGTCGACCTTCTGCTTCTGAAAGAAGATGAAATTTCGCTTCGACAGTTCGGAACATACATGCTGTACCTAGGCTCAGTGGCGTTGCGGCCAGACCTGACCAAAAATAAGGCTCGGTGGGGAGCATGTGGGCACACGAGGCAAAAGCCTACTTGCACATAGGAGCGTTGTAAGTTTTACGCGTAAATATTTTGCTAAGGACCCTAGTGTTCGTGGAAGTGTGCCTGATTTTGTGAAGTCATATTATTCGAGGTATGCTAGGACGTTGTGTCTCAAGTCTGAAACAGAATGCGAGGGGCTTCTCCTGTTGGCGGGTGTTTTGAAACCAAATAACGCTAGCGACTGTTCCTTTCGAGGTTCGTTACGTCGTACCTTGCCATCTTCGTTTACTTCAAAGCTATGTGCTTCTACCTGCACTTTATTTAGTGAAATTAGACTGGGTGACGTGGCCCGTCCTATAGGTAAAGAGACATATTGGCTCTCTGATCCACTGTCGCCATTCTATAAGTTGCGTAATGCAGCATCCCTTTAAGCGCATGTTCGTGCAATAATGGAATAATGCATAGATAATGGAACGCTGTCTAGCACGCAACAACGGGAGCCCACGTTAACTCTGTATCATTAGAAAATTTCACGAAAAAACGCCTTAAAGCTTCTACGTGCGTAAGTATTCTCGGGTGAGGAACACATGTTTGGTATTATCAAATCGGAAGTTTTTTCTCGATCCACCAGTCAGGTCTTAGATTTCCTACTCCCTGCTCTTCGTTTTCGTAGTTATATAAAGGCAAAATGCAACTACTTCATCTGTCTGCGGCGCTACTGAATTTTCTTGGGTTCTGCTTTCCACTAATACTAGTCAACTAGAATAGCAGAAACTATTATATATATATATATCTGGCCGTTATGGGATATAAACAGTTACAAACGATTTGTATCCCTGCTCATCAAACAATCAATATTTGACGCTGTATGCACAATAATATTATAAATAGGCTCTCCCTGGTGCTCATCTAGCCGGTGTCACCTTATCCATGTTTTCTCTGTCTCGTGTACCAATAATATCGGATCTATTACGCATGGCATCTCTTATTCTACTTGACCTCGTACATGTAATGAAGCCCAGAAGGAGGGGTCTTCTCTATCAACTAGGCCACTTTTCTTTTCTATGTTTGACATTTGTCGCTGTTTTTATGTCACTTTGTAGGCCGCTTTTTCTAGTCTTTTCATCTAACATCGCTGAAAGACAACGACGGCCCAATCGCGCTTTCGCATTCTGGGTCGAATGTCACCCTGAGGACTAAGAACCATTTCTGGTCAACAAAGTAGTACGGTTTTTTTTTTTACTAGCGTAGTATTATGTAACTCGCCAGGCCCCTCTTATTCTTCTTTGTTCTACAGGTCAATTGTTCCAAACCTCTTCGCCCTGCTCGTCTTTCGTGTTGGGCTATCTGCGCCTGCCAAGCAAATTCAGCGCTTCATTTAGTTTTGTATCGTACATCTTCGTTATTGGCGGCCCCTATATTATGTGCCTGTACGATGCAGCTAGCGCACACAGTAGATTCATGTGAGCTCTGTGTCTTTACAATACGACGTAATCGTAATTCTACCCAAACACAACTTTGTCAGGGCTATGGATAGCCAGCAGCATTCTGCTGACTAGATGTAGAATGGCCGCTGCGATCCGGATCAGACATTTTCGCTTGTTTGTAGTCTCTGCGCAGTCTCGGGCCGCCGCCATTCAAAGACTCTCCCTCTTTTACCTGATCGTTTCGCCCACGTAGCTCAAGGCCGACTCCCTGGACCAGAGCGGTCAACGACCTCGAGGATTTCCATACACTGCACCTTTCTAGTTAAAACCTGTATCTACGCCACTGCAAGCTGGTGGAACCAGCAGATCGGTGAGTGGCGGAGCACTGTTTTTCGGGTATCCACGCAAGGCAATGCGAGTCGCAGATCAGAGATCGTGTGGCGTATTTATTATTTCTCGAACCTTGACCACTTAACCCGGCTTTTTCCGTCCTCTCCAGCTATATAAATCTGACGAACACCTCCGCCACTTGCTTCTTAAGTTTTTCTACCGCCACTTGTTTCAGCTTTCTTGTGGCCTTCGCTCGGATACGTAAGAGGCTGGCCAGCTAGGCAGACCGCACCTAGGCCATTGAACACAGAACCAATGCACTAGATTATAAGCAATACATGAATGTTTCTCCACTTCGTCGTCTTTTTCCGTCTGTGTCATCTCTCGCATCCAGTTCGGATCCAGACCCATCCGGATTCGTCTCTCTGTTCACGGCTCTGATCACTATGTACCGTAACATGTACATCACTATTTCTTATACTGATGCATAGTTATTGGCTGCTGTTGATGTTCTTACTGCTGCCGTTCAAGCAGGAGGTATTTTTGCTCCATCCAGGCTCTGTCCGTATTGTTTTTTGAGGCACGTCCCGTAGTATTTAATGAACAGAATAGGGGTTCGGTGTTCCCAGAAGCTCTTAGTGAAGACTGGATACAGCGACTTCACTGCTGTATTGCATCTGCAAATTAGTCTGAATTCCGTTTTCGGCAATAAATTGAAAGAAAAATGGGGACTGCGCAAGAAGGAGGTAGAGAGACGAAAGGCCATTGTAGTGTCTGAGAAACACGTTCGTTCAGGTACATAATATATATATAAGAGCATCATGAGCCCATTTAATTTGACTTTTGCTACTGATAGTGATGAACACATGAAAACAAACATATTTTTTGGGATCAGAAGTAATATATATCGTATAATGGAACTTGGATGGAGCGCTATTTATGCGTCTCGTATAGAGTATAATATAACACCGGTAATGTTTCGGTGGCATTGAAAAATTTCCACCACAGGTCATTTCCCACAAGGAAGAGAGTGCTAGGATACAACCGAGAATTACGTTGGCCAGTGTACGGAGAAAAACTGAGAATGTGCGTGAAACAACGGCAGCGACAACTGCTTACGTTACTATTGGCCTCTTGCCTAATTTAGCTGAGCTTCCCATTTGTCCTCTTCGCGTCTTCGTTTGCGCCCGGTACCTCGTGATATCTTGCTGTTCTGCCATCGCGTCGAGGCTCGGAACTGCGAATCTCCAGACAGAGTTTTTAGCAGACGCAGTGAGAAGAACAATGGCTGTTATTCTGTCCGTCAGTCGACTAAACTGAAGACCCGACGAGGAGTGATGGAAACTCTCGACGACTCTTGGGAGAAAAGGCGACGCTCGACGGGAGGCATGCAAGCGATAGAGAGGACGCTACTGTCATCGAACACAAATATATACCATTACGCGGACACACTCACGGTAAAATGGAAAGCAAAGCCCATACTATACTCTGATGCCCTTCGTCATGCCAGCTCATAGCTCTTGGAGATCCTGTTGCTTCACCAAATTCCAGTACTATCGAGGAGTTGGCAGCTCGTCTGTCCTGTATTGCCTCGTGCCCGATAAGATACCAGCATTCGTTTTACCATTGAATGACGACATCTTGCGTGGGGAATAAGTAAATATTGCGAAGACTACAAAGCGCTTAAAAAAGATTTCGAGTCGATAGGCGAGAAGCTATGATAAGATATAGCGTCAACATGTGCGTTGGATGTATTTATTTGTTATAATGAAAGGAAATATGTTGTGGTATTTATTCAGCTAACATAATGATAACTTAATTAGTGTACTGCTTCTTGTTAGAGGAACGTTTACAGAAGGTAGACTAAGCGGACTGACAAAAAGGCCAACAAATAAATTGTTTCAACTATATAGAATACTATACTACTGTTTACGTATTAGAGTTTCACGGCAAGCACGCATACATTTTATGTATATGCTAACCGTACGTTTCTTCTAATTGCTTTACAGGTAAGGAAGGTCCCGTTGGTCTAAGCAGGAATTAAGCGACAAATGTCAGGGTGCTGTTTGGTACGTGCTTGATGTATGCAAGAAGAAGATAAATATATAGATATCTGGAAGTAATAGGCCAACACGTAAATAGTTACACAGCTGCCATGTTCACAGTGAGTAATACTATATTATACGAGATTGGAGACACACCCGGGAGGCGCAGGGTCCTAAATTTTCGACTGACCTTCACGGCTTTGACTGAACGCTATCGATATGAAATATGGAACTTGTGAAAACTTCGACCGAATGTTTTCGCCAGCGCCACCTCCGATACTAATGAAATCATAGCGTCAACTAATTATCTACTGCGATATTCATAGCCAGATAGTTGTAGCCAATTTTCTAAAACGCTATCCTATCGCCTTTATAGAAAGCGGTTAAAAATACTACTTAAAGCTGCAAACCGATGGAGTGTGAAAGGTCGATGTTCATGGGGTAAAGAACACAATTGAACATGATACACAAGAGATTTAGATTTATTCAGTACTGAATTATCTCACGTATATGAAGGTATAGAGGCCTACAGGTATTCTATTTTTAGTCTCAGCTAAATTAGCTCTATATTGCACCGTGTAATATATTAAAGCCGTATAAATGCAATAAGTTCATTTGGTTTCTACCAATACCAAATATTTTGTATAACGAAATGTATACGACACTACCACAGAGTACTAACATGCCATGAGATTACAGACGTAAAAACCAAGCTAAAGACCTTAGCCCCCGAACAACCGGTTGCTGTGGATAGTGCATCTAGTAGACGCCCAAGTTATCATGGTCTTGTGTCAAAGTTTTTTTTTTTTTTTATAGTGACTAAATAAAGAAGAAAGTGGCCTACTAACGGTAACAATGCGCCCGCTCTACACGCAGTACATGTTTGTCATGGAAGCTCGGCGGGGAATCCTCGGCAGCTTGGCCTAGGGTGTCTGTGAGATGCCCTCTGACTGGAGTAGTTTGCCTGGGATGAACACTAGCTGGCAAAGAGGTTAGCTGGTTTTGGGTTGCCATTAAGAGAAACACTGTCCCCAGTGTTCCCAGTGTTGCCGCCTTCGAAGTTGGCAATCGGATCGGTAACACCAACGCTAGCGGGCCAATTGACGTCCCCAGAAAAGAGTCGATCCATCAGTCCCCAAGATAGTCCCAGAGGGCCATCGTCTAGTCTGCGTGATGTTCAGCATCCAGCCCCGTACAAATGCTGTTGGCAGCAAGATCCAAATAGAAGGGCATACAACACCATCGGCATAGCAAGCTTCAGTAGGCAAACAGTGGTGGAGCTCGTCAACACAGGGGGGAGGGGAGTACTAGTATATGCAACGGTTGGCACGTTTTTTACAAAGGAGCAAACCTAACTAAGGGTGAGAATATAGGGGTTCCATTAAGCTTTACGTGCACACGGGCTTAACACCAGCATACCCTCACGAATTGACGCTGAAAAGGAATTTCTGCGAAGGCCTGAAAAGTCATCCTTGTCTGTCGACGAATGCCGTTTTAGTTGAGTTAACCGGCTCCATATCAAGGCTGACAACAACGAATAGCAAAGATAGCGCGCTTATAGCATTGTGCTGTGATTAGGTTAGAGCAGGCAGAATCTAGCAGAGAAAGACTATGAGCTGTAAATAGACAAGTGTCCTTGTCGTCATACGAACGTCATGCAACATCGATTATCCTATCAGATTATATAACCAGTAGGACCCAGACATTTTTTTTGGAAAAAACCATACATTTTCTTAGTGTGCAAGCCAATTTCTAAAGAAAAATTTCATTCTTAAAGCAATTACAGTTTCTAAACAACAATATTTCCACAACCTCGAAGTTACGTTTTACCGAACTATTGGTCCACTTTTGATTAACGGAACTGGTTTCTCCTTTTTCAGATTACTATTATTACTTAATCTAACCTTCATGAAAACATAACTTTCTTGTACGATATATTTACCTCGTGCCGTCTTTTTTCGCCGACACGGAAAAATAGTGACGTCGGCACTATCAGCGTATTCAATAACAACAGTCATCACATCGATGACAGCAGTAAAAGCAACAAATATCGGGGAAGTTGCACTGGCCGATGTTGCTGTTGTTTACTCCAGCGTCCGCAGTCAATTTTGTCCTTTCTGTATTCCTTTCAATTTCTCTGCTCCTTTGTCCTAGACTAACGAACGCCTCCGAATTGTGTATTATGCAATTCCTTCCACTAACTACATGGTGCATGACATACAGTGGACGTGGCCTATCTACTGAGGGCTCGAGTCGGTCATAGCCTTAGTGTAGGCATGGGCTTACTTACGGTACATTCTCTTCATAGTGGCATATCACAGAGGTACGCATGGATAGTGGAAACTAGGTAAACTAAACGAACAGACTCATAGGTTGAACACGGACGAGTTTTTTTACTGTGTTCTGTTATGCGAAACGCTCCTGTGGAACGAGGTTTCGAGCCCAAGATGCTACTGTATAATACATGCACGCAGCGTCATTTCTGTAATGACATAAGGTGCCGCAAATGATCGTGGGCGAGCATCTGGTGGATGCCGTATCTAAAAACTGTTTGAGAAGGGCAGCCCACGTTAAAAGTAGAGGGTATGGCTCAGCAAATTAAGCCGTAGCTGCGGCTCGCCTGAGTCAATCCAACATTGAGTTTGACTGAAGAACGGACAAAATTGTAAATGTTTACTAGTACATAATACTTAGAAAGGAAATAAATCAACCGCATTTGCAAAGCGAATCTGCTTCGGCATTATGATAAATATTTGGTTAACAATTAATTTTTTAGTGTGTTCTTTTGAGTATGTTGCTTAATGACAAACGTTTTTCTTTTGGCATGATATCTGTCCATGGCCTGCGTAGGTATAGTGACCCTATCCCAGTAAAGTTTTAAATATTGAATTCATTCAGCTGGTATGGCTTTTTACTTTCTCCGGTTTCATCAAAATAAATAGACCAGACATTTCCCGTAAAAAAGACGGACAAATCTGCTGTCTCTATGGTTGACGGAGTAGGTCACGCATGGCCATGTAGTCTAGTCTACTATCTTAGAGAAAAAATATACGCTTTTTATTGATAGCGAAAGTCACTCAGTTAGAATGATTTTGTATGACTCATTTTTTTGTAATAGTGAGGAATATAAATGAACCGAAATGCTGGTCTTGTATGCTCAAAAATGAGAGTTTCCTTTACCCCGAGTCTGATGAATATTTTGACGGAATGCGTGGCACCTTTAAAAACTTTATAGTGGTTATAGGCAGTGCGTGTGGCTGCTGAAATGGACGTTGCTGCTTATGCTCTTGCGCTCGTTACACGCTGTTGGTACTTTTGACATGTTTCCACTGAGGAACATAAACAGGTTTCCCTGTGCAGCTCGTCCACGAATGACTAATCCGAAAATTTCGAGTAGCTTCATAGTACTTTCGCCTAATGCTGGTTCGTCAGGTCCTAATAGAAACAGCGGGAAAAGTGGGTCATCGACGTAAAAATTTTACGTATTTTTACAGCAATATTACGATGTTTTTAGTCTACTATTACCACTAATAAGGTTGACAGATGATAACTCCCTCTAACGTATGCCTAGATTACCTACGCATGCAGTAGTTTTAGGTCGTCATCTATGAGAATAGATTTTTAGGGCAAAGAGGATGAAGTCGTTGTCCGCGTCACCGTCACGATCTCGCTACTTATGCAGAAGGACCTCATTGTGATATATAGCCTGTGAGCATTTTTTTGCTAGTGCTTATCCGAGTTTGAGCTTATTGTTAATAATAGGACATGGAAAGCTACGTCAACAAAGGACACTTTACGGAAACACCAGATGAGCGAACGTGTTTACATATTAATATAGGTACCAACGCCGATCGATACACAAACTGCACCACGCGTGGATGATCTAACTACTGAATATTCAGTCTAAAATGTTTCATTGACAGGTTCACAGTGATTGCCCTTATTCCTCATGTACGCTTTGGCGGTCTAGATTCGCATGGTACTTTACTAAATGTGATGTTCAGACGTGGTAAATCAAATGAAGAAAGCTATATACGGACAGCTAGATACATTGCGCGGATGTATAACGGTTTCGATGGCTCTCTATTAAAACGAAGTACCATAGATTGCAAGGGTAGTAGTACATGTCGGCACACTGTGAAACATGTATCAATTTTTTTTTAATAAACATTGCGTATTTATCCTGTGCAGACAAGTCATGCGTTGATAAAGGCACGTCGATCGTGTTACGGGCCAGATGTAACTTCGTGTTCAACATTTAAACGAATTAGAATTTCTGAAGTATTATATAGAACGCGGACTAGTGTAGTCCATTGTGTAGTAGAAAGCGATACCTGTCGTATAGTCACAGAAAAGGGTCTCAGTTAGTTTTATTCATACGCAATGAATTGAGCGAATTCAGTACTTCAATTAATGTTCAAATTCGCTATATGATTGATCATATTAATACTGATTCGTGTGGAGTCTGCAAGAAATTGGAAGCTCCGCTGGTCGTTAGGCCTTCGAGAATATGCACGGTCTTACGCTCATGTATCACAATAAAAGTGCGGTATCGTACATTGTACTCGTATGCGCATTAACTTTGAATACCACGGCAGTGCAGGCAGGTCCAGTGATGACTTCCACGACTGACGTCGGTGCTTCCATTCACACTCTCAACCCGTCTTCTATGCCCTTCAGCAGCAATTGCTTATCAAGAAGCAGTTCAACTGTTAAAGGAAAGAGGTAGATGAGGGCCGAAGTAGCAATAAAATTGTCAAAGGAGCAGGCTCTATTTAGACGCGTTGCGCGGTACCGATCAGGTGACAAAATGCCAGCCCGGCGGAGGCGTTTCAAACGAAAACAACAATAGACATGAACGTTTTCTTAACTCCATCGCCTTTTGTAGGCAGAAGCTAAGTTTGTGCTAATAAAAGTACCAACGTGTATTTTCTAATACCTTCACTTAGTCCTCCTGTAATATAGTATTTTCCCCCAAGAATGGATATTTATAGAGAGTTGCGAGTATTTCATATGACCCTTAAGGCATATGCTATCCTTTTGTGTCTAATCATTTTCTGAACATTTTACTTTGTCTAATGAGAGTGCAGCGCACATATTGCAGAGCTAAAAGGACCAATTATTAAAACTTTCCTTGGTTAACATATAAATTACGGTAACATATAAAATGGTAACATATAAAAAGGAATACATTTTGCCTTTGAGTCTGCCTAATCTTCAGTGACTTATCTTAAACACCGCTTTAATGCTTTTCCTCCTACTTTATACGTATTGCTTCGACTACTGGATACTTATGAAAACTCTCGACTTTCACGTCCTTTTATCGATGCTCAACGGAAGTCCTAATTTATGTTTGCACATCACAACTCTGGTATTACCGCTATTTGCCATTAGTCCATCGTCTACCTCCACTATTCTCCATCGTCGTACCTCTTGTTGTTAGCAGCAGCTCTTCGACTACCCGCAAATGCTGCTGAATTTCCGTTTCGTTTAGTGGCTACGATCTGCGGTCAGGGCTCAGTTTCAGTGGACCTTTTCGGCCGTTCACAGACTCGCCGATTCGCGAACAGGGGCATTCCAAATTACTTCCTCGCTTCAATCCTGTCGCTGCTGGCTACTTGTTGGCGGTTGACGCTGCCTTGTCGACGTTCCCCCTTCCACAAAGGGGGGTTGATATCGGCGAGGAAGCACCATTACAAGTGCATTCTATCGGATACGACCTGGTTAACAGCGTGAGGACCCAACGAGTCAGTGAAGAGCGAATGGTGGATTTGCAACAGTAATGAATAGCCGTGGTGGTTAGGCTGGTCACCAAGGATCGCCCGGAAGTGCGTGTTACCCCTGCCTTCATCTGCATCTTGTGTTAGTCACGAACCACTGAGGTAGTTAGGTTCACCTAGGTCGTCTCCTTTGTCCCATCGCTAGTTCTACTGCTTACCTCACCTAATTGTAGGGAAGAACAGCCAATCCTTCAGGCCAGGCAAACGTAAGCGTTGCATGGACTATCTCGGTCTAGAGTGCCATTCCTGCGTTGCTTTTGCTTTTTACTCTTCGGTGGTCATTGTCGTCCCGAGCTTCCACTGTAACAAGAGCGTCGATGATGAATCAAAATGATATTGATGTAGATAATGGTTAAGGAACTTAATGTAGGTATGTAACTACATTTCGGTTTATTTGTAGTCTGAAATGTAGTTAATTCGTTATATTTGTGAATTAAATAGAACGACACAAGTAACCTCGAAAAAGAAATTCTGCAGTCTTGAAAGGACGCGTGCTGTATATTAGGTACAAAATGGCAATGAAACACATCATAAAGGCGATCTGTCACAATATTTGCCATATGGGCAGCCATTGAAGCCCGGTTCTACAACAACTGATTAATGTCAAAATAAAGCACATAAGTCTAAACGTCTAAAATTTGTTCGTACAAAATTTATAGGGCAAGTGGTTGAGGTCCCTTCCGCCAATGCGTACATATATCATGCCTTCCACAGAGCATGTCACAAAGTCAACAGGCTTCTGATGTTAAGTAAGGACAACCACCGAGAAACATTTATTTGGTTCTCTCCATATTCTGTTTAATATTCTCTACTCGTTGTTGTGACGCTGATTTATTCTGTTATTAGATATGACATTTGTTACGATGCTTGTTGTTACATTAAACTATGCAACACTCACATGTACACATGTGATTTTCCTTCTTGGTTGATGCGAACTTTATAATGCATTTTATGTATACATCTTTAACTTTATCTACGCGCTCTACAATATTTAAAATCACCATGTCGTATTGCTTTATATCATATCGGCTGCGATAATGTACCTTGTACCAATTATTATCCTCTACACGGCGCTCCATGGCACTGCAGTAATCCGCACATCTCTTGAACCCAACAAGCAGACTTAGCAGTGCTGGGCCAATCTTTGGGAGTTAATAGCAGTACTACAACGCCATTCCCTTCTACTTCAAATAACTTAGGGGAAAGAACGTCATGCTTATGCGATGCAAATTCAGCTTCGGCATATATATATATACGCGTTTTACTTCATATTCCAAATGATTCTACAGCGTTCACTAGAAATCGCGTACTTTTTGTTACAGCGATCAGAATGACAAGCAGAGAAACAAAACACTGACGGTTTCCTTACGTTCCTTTTTGTTCACCTCGCCAGCTTCTTACAAACTGCGGTCTCGCAGCCCCAGCTAATGGCGGTGGATGCACCTGTTAGGCTTTGGCCCTTTTTTTTTTCGTCCCTGTGCACACGCAATTCGGTGACCGGCCTCATCCAGACGTCACGACATCGTTCGTTTCCTGGTGGGCTTCGTTATGGTGCGCGCTTGCTGGCTACAGAAACCTGAGTGTCGGCCGGTCGCTATAGATGCCCTAGGTTGTCTCCTTAGTCGGCATACTGATCTTGTTCTCCTTGCCCCTGTTACTGGGGCGGAACGGTGCCGGAGGCGTCGTCGTCATCTATCGGCGGACTGAATACAAGAAAAGAGTCAGCGAAAGAACGAGAGAGACAATAAAAGAGAAGCAGGTTGTGTGGAAATACCTTACCGGGAAAAAGTTCGCTGCCACGAGTAGGTAGGGTCTATGGAATCAGACGTTACCGGAAAAAAACGTCTTGCTGGACAGTCATTTGCTCACTCATTCGAAGACGGCGTCGAAGGGGTTATTTTAGTGCTTAGAAATTACGGTGAAGTCGGAGTTGCGAACACAGATGCAAAAGCAACTTGTAGTTGTATTTCTAGCTGGCACTGGTGTTGTTCCTGCAGCTGCTTCCTGTAGTTGTCACTAGAGACGTCCGCATTGAAGTGCTCCACTGTTGTTCTCTTTGTTCAAGACCTGATGGGTGTTTGGTTTTCGCCCTTGCAGTTGCAGTGTCTCTGCATGTAGCGGTCGCGATGGTGATGGAAATGTGTTTCTGTCTGTATGACGATCTGGACCAACACGGTGGGCAAGAGCTGAAAGCGTGACAGGAAACGCTCGGTAGCCAACCGTGAAATGTTGAGGGAAGTGCCACCATAGAAGAATAGAAAACGGGAAAAAGTATTGTGAAAATGTAGGAGGCCCTTCGAGAAGCTCAGCAAGTGCTGCCACACGGAGTAACGGAACGTGAACAGAAATAAAAGGGCCTGAGACGGCTCAAGATCGTGATTCGTGTTAAGAAACATTGCTAAAAATGTGTGTTTACGGCTAGCCAATTCTTGATCCGAATAAAGTCCGATCTAACTAACTTAGTTGCCTATTTCAAACTATAACCGCGCTCGATAGATTTTCTTGACCGATAGCTAACGCTGCCTGCGGCATTACCGCACAGATGTGGCTAGTTTTGACAAAGGCGAACAGAAGGCTTTCTGTATTGCTTTGGTATGTTCCACATATGCAAATCTACCTACTAGTTATGTATGCGTTCTGTAGATCACCCATTGAGACGTCACGCAGTCAGAATGCAATCAGCTGCCGACCCAGTTGGTGTTACTGCATTGGAGATACTAAGCGACCTTTTTCTGCACCCGACAACAACTCCTTGCCCACTCAAAAGCTGGTTTCTGCCTATGTTTTTTTTTAATACGTGTCAGTAATTCACAGGAATGAAGGTCAAGTGGCAGAACTTTAAAATTTTTATTAATGAGACATGTAGCTGGCATACGCTTAGAGGAAACAGGAGTTCTTTGCACGAGGCATTATATTCGAAGATACAAACTCGATCACGCTGTTGGTTTTAAAAAGGCAGAAAACAACATAATGTGTCCCTTTCACTGCTTGGTTTTGCCGGCAGTATTATGTATCTCGAATGATTATTTCGAAAAACCGATACAGAACGTACCATAGTTGGGAAAATAGAGATTTAAATCATGCTCAAGTCGCAGAACTTTGCATATGCCTTTATCTTCAAAATTGCGCCGAACAGTTTAATTGAATGTCATCTTGGAGTTTGATTGTTATGCCTGTAGATAGAATGAGCAAACATTCATAGATATGAATAGTTAAAGGTTAAAATGGAATTAAGAAAAAACTTGCTCTTGAGAAGTTAGTATGATTTTAAATCACTACTACTTTGTTTACCCTAAAAGACGTCTAAATGTTCAAACTTACGTCTATTATTGCCTGTAAGCCTAAGCTCGGGGGGTACCTGATAGATCCTTCTCAGCTTTTCGCAACCTTGCGAAATATAAACAAAGCAAATTTTACTTAACACCATGGTGATTTAAAGACCGTCTTGTCACAAACGTTTTGTTTTTGTGATAAGAAAATGATTTTAGAATCTGCATGATCAATCCAAATCACCTGCTGCCATTTGCCAACTAATTATTACGTTGAATCGTTATGACTAACCACGAAAAACGCTGAAGTTTTTTAAGATGCAGATTGTTGCCGGTAATTGGCTTGCAAGACAGAACGGGATATGAACCGACGATGAGCTAGTGAGCCTTTATGACAATTACCTTTAGACAGGTGAAATAAAATTGGTCCTTTAACAAATTCAATCTATGCGACGAGGGATATTAGCAATTATCACCTACACGAAAAGAAAAAAAAACACTCGAGTCTAGTTAGCTATACCACGTAGATAATGAGAAACGCTACGCTTAAGAGGTCCTGAAAAACTTGTATCTGGCAAACGAGCTAATGCTAGCAGAATTTGATGACAAATAAAAGCGCCAACATACTTTTATGTGCTTTTTTCTGAAACTTCCCGCGACTATTACGTTAAAGAAATGGCCCCAATCTTATACAATTTACTTTTAATAGTTAAGGATGAGATTGACAGACTCCTCAACGTAGGTGTTTTTAGGTACGTTGCCTATTCATGCTTGGCGGCTCCGCCGGTCGTGATGATAAATTAATGAGGAAATGCATGGCTGTGTGACGATGTCTCCACTGGATTTAATGGCGCAGTTCAAGAATATCACTATCATTTACTTATGCAACAACGTACTCTTTCCAAACTGAATGCGACTGTCATTTTATCGAAATCTATCTGGCAGAAACCTACTTTTAAATTGAGACCGGTGAAACTTCGGAAGACTTCCTCTTCACACGCTCAAAAGTCTTGCAAAGGCAATAAGTTCCGTCTGGCGCAAACGTCGTGCTAGAGATCTTCCGACAGATCATAGATTGGATCGTCGGGGGGTCTGGCAGGTATAGCAGCAAATCTCAATGATTTGGTAGTTTGTAGCTCTGAAATTAAAGAGGACAATGAACGCAAACGGGAACTCTCTGAAAGGGCTGCCGAGTACAGCGTTTGAGGAAAACGCACCAAGTGCTTGTTTCTACAAAAGTAGATTTATTTTTTCGAATTTATAATACAGAAACTAGCAGGAAAAATCTCTTTTCATTCATTATAACCCATGACTTCGAACCACTATTGCAGCAGATGTGAGTATGCGCGGCATAGGTTTCGTGATCCCGCAGAGGTCCCTGGACGGCTCGTAACCAGCAATAGCATACGACACTCGCAAATAAACGGAAATACTAGTTTGGATGTCAACGTTTTTTTTACTCATAATAAGAAACTTGCTCTACAGACAGAGCAGCAAAACGTCCATTCGTCAATGCATAGGTACCGCAACATTTAAAAATGGGGCTTTCAGATCTATCGAACCTGGAGCTTCTCAGTGCTTGAATGACCTAACGCGCTCACAGTTACCTCGGGCTAAGACGGGTATTACAGATAACAGAACAAGAGTCGAAGATCTATATTAAAGGCGGAAGCAACAAACAAGTATCCTTAAACTGGAACGTTTGTCAATTCCATTTGGAACGTCTATAGTTGTGAATC
This sequence comes from Varroa destructor, assembly GCF_002443255.2. Classification (NCBI taxonomy): domain Eukaryota; kingdom Metazoa; phylum Arthropoda; class Arachnida; order Mesostigmata; family Varroidae; genus Varroa; species Varroa destructor. The sequence continues at coordinate 28,265,001 of NW_019211456.1, read as the reverse complement.
CTCTCTTTCCAGTTGCGAAATATGTTTAGTTCCGGACGACCGCTTCTGGGAGCCCATGCCTACTATAAAAATGGGTTCTTAACTAACTACATAGAAAACGCTTATGATGTGCTCAAGGAAAACGCCTGGTAACCTCGTTCGTCCATCGGCCAAAAAATAAACGATAAGCTAGAATCCGAGCTGGAGGTTTGTTTGATGGCTGGTTCCCCGTCAGCAGTCACATCACAATAGCTGATTATTCGGAAAAGGTTCCTTTGTGTTCCATGCTATTGACAAACATGACAATTAATCACAGGCTGCGTAAACTATTATGACCCGGGCTGCCTGATGGTAACATGCTCCTAATTTTCGCGTACATATCGCCTGGTGACCAGGGTTACACCCTTATAAGGCGGAGTGTATTGACACAGCAGTCAGTGGTCTCAAGTATGTACCTTTCCAATCCGGTAACCCAAAGTGTTTAGTGTACGACGATGGTAATCAGTTTATTGCTCATCGATTTAGGTAATAACGTAGGAACAAGGGTACGACACGTATGTTTTTGTTTTTATTGCACAATTCGCAACAGTCATAACGATCTGGCAAGGAAAGCTTCGTGCACTTAAAAATTTGTTCACAGAGATGTGGACCGAATATCCAATTCGCGAAATTATACAACAAACTCAAACAAATCAGTGTGCACTGCTGTTCACAAAGGTAGTTTTATCGCTGCAGAGAGATTTGGTCTGGTATTGCTTATAATACGGTCGATAGAAAAGTCGTACATGGATTTTGATCGACGTCACGCGTAATTTGCTCAATATTAGGCTCGAGTCGATGGTCCATGTTAGGGACTTTTGTGGTACGAAGCGGCTTATCTCCTTAACCATTTCGAAGCCTGGGCCGTACGCCTATTTAGATGAAAAGTTCATGTAACCTTCGGTACAAATGCAAGGAAGTGGACCGAATAATTACCCACTGCAGCTGTCGAACTCACTTCGTTTTAATCCTAAACTGAGATGAACACGAGCCTGGTATTGTGCACAGGCCTTGGATGGATCGGGCGTTCAAAACCCGAATATCGTCGTCAAAGGTTACCATCGCGAACTTTCTCAGTAGAAATTCTCATGCGCAGTATACAAATCTGCTGCTGTGAGAAAAGTCGAAAAAAACGCAAGAGATGAAAGACCAATCTAAGCTCACTAAAAGTGCAGTCGCAAATGATATAAGGGGTATCAACTTGCAGACGGAAGTGATAGAAAAGGCCACCAGTGTATCAACACTGATGGAGAGGCATCTGTAGGGCTTATGTATTACAGCCCCATAGTAACGCTGAAATCGTGGTTTTTGCCATGGTTCAGTATCACTGTGTGTCTGTCTGCCTACTAGGCGTATTAACCTTAAAATAGATGCTTTCGTTTCGTGTGTTAAAAGTGAATAGATTTAACGCAATGCTAAAGTATCCAAACTCCCATTTTTTTTCATACAGCTATAACGCACTCGTTAGATTAAAGACCCTTCATCGAACGCGCATAAATAAGCGGTTACCAACAGGAATTTGGTTTGACACAATGACGCCGTAAAGTAACGTTTATTCTTTGAATTTATTGGGTACGTAAATCTTCATTGCGCCGTTTAAAATTTTCTATCATATCCTGTTTTCGATAGATATAATTAGAATTTTAAGTTAGGGATGTCTAGAGCTCCAAGGGAAGAATTCTGTATATATTCTATCCTTATATGAATGACAATCTTCACCAAAAGTATTGAGCAATGTTGCACAAACACTAAAGAAAAGTCAAACTTTAGACACCAAAAGCCTTTCGTTTGGTTGTAACATGCATTACACAGATTTTTACCAGCCTGATATTCCTGACAAGAAATTATTTACAAACTAATATGAGGAATAATTGACTTTTTAGGTTTTAAGAATACACGTAAACATAACTACTTTTTCTCACGTGATACGTGTTTATGTAGACTAAACATTTTTCAAATGTTTATTAGCAAGGTTTCTATCAAGACCGACCTACTGATTTATTCCAAAGCGTTTTTCACTGCCTCCTTTATACGGGATGACGTTTATTATTACTTATTGTACATATGTACGTACAGTTATATCCGTTATGGAATGCACCCGAGCTGGGAAAGCCACCAATGTCAGGGGGCATCATTCGTCAGATATTTTCGAAGAAGAGGCAAATTGCTTTCGATATGTTGATAGATCTTAGTTAGAAGGCTATATTCGTTCCTTGTTTCATCTTAACTGTGCTTGCTGGTCGTTTTCCACTTGCGTGACAGGATTAGTTAAATGTATAGGCCGTAGAATGATTCACCTTACGACAGGCTGTCGTCGAGGACCACCTCCGGAAGGCAGACCCGTAATATAATTGAACTCGTCATCGCCTATAAACACACATATAGGAAAGTTTAATGGAACAGGGACATACCATCCGCTGGAAGATATCTTGCTCTATAAACTAAGGGAACTCAATGGTGTGGCGCATAAGCACTTTTGCAAGTTGACAAGGTCTATAGGGAAAAGCTGGGGAAGAATCGATGATAACATTACTGACCCATTCTTACTTTTGTTACTTTAAGTTGTTTTTCATAAAATATTCGTTGAGCAAGTTCATCTTACAATCGAATGACAAACGTTTTTGTCGTTTATGGCCATTTATCACGCTGTAAGGAACGATTTATCCTTCGCACGGATGAGACAAGCTTGGATGATCTATATGTAGTTACAGAAGTCTAATAACTTACTTGTCGTCAGCGTTCAACAAAGCGTCCACGTGCTATTCTACTAGTTTCGTACAACTGCAACGTCTATGAATTTCCTACAAACACACATAGGTCAGGCTTGAGTCCCTAAAATTACGATTACGATTATTCATCAGACGATACGAGGGCCGAAAAACGTGCGTCGTTTTCGATAACCCAAAGGAGATCTCATCGATGGACCACAGCTACGGGGTGTCGGTCAGTTTAAAAGGCGTCTCGTCCAAGTTCAGTGGCCCATGATCTCACCCTTCCCCGTTTAGTGTTATGACGTTGATGCAATTGGGCGCAATATAATAATACGCGCGTCGATGAGTTTAATCAGCAGGGTTTTCGTAGTATCTCTTGCATACGCCGCAAAAATATGCCTCGTGGGAGTGTTTCCTGCAAGGTGTCCTCTTGCCCCACTACTGCTGCTTCTAGGAGTCTGCCACAAGCAGATTGGGAATTGTGCACGGCTCGACCCGGTTTCTCCGAAGGAAATTTAATGAATCTATTCACTGAGCGAAAGATGATGACACGGGTAACGCTAGGGACAGAAATTAAACGACGACTAAGAAGAAGGTGGAGAGCAAGCTAGGGGAAAAGAGGGCGTAATCGATCATTGAAAAAAGCTAAACAGATTCTATTGCTTTTCGGTCAGTAAAGGAATGACAGGCCATTGTCCTTATTATAATATACTATCAACGTAAAATACTGCTCCCTTGTAAACGTATTGTCGGTAAACTCGAAAGTTCAACGCGACGCAAAGAAAAAATAAATATGGAGTGATGTGAAGATCTTACGGATGTTACTGTTAATAAAGAGATTTACAGTTGCAAACAACGCAGCCTTCTGTTTATTATCATCGGTTACCAGGAAACAGTCGCAATTTTATCAAATGGCCGATTATGACAGTCCAATTATTGGATATTTCTGCGTCAGTAGTAGTTCCGATTGAAAATGTTACGGTTTATGTATGTATGTAGTAAACCAGTTTTCGTGGCCTGATTTAACGTAGGTGGTAACCGAGAGCTCGGGTGCTGGGTTTTTGTGACGTCCCGTATGCGCTGCTAGCTTTTTTTGATATGATCGATTTGAAAATCCTTCGTTGCGAAAACATTTTCAGGTGGCGGCCGAATCATGAAAACACCAGGTTGTCCTGATGCGTGCCTTTTTAATCTTTTAAGTTAAAATGAGTAAGACAAAACATGATAGTGTAAACGGCCGGCTGAACAAATATGGGTGTTCATGGACGCTTCAAGAATCTTCGATAAGTCTGTTATTGGATAACCCTGAAGAAAGGAAGACTACTCTCTAAGCTAGTACATTTGAAACTTTTTAAGACAATCTTTCTACTAGACGCGCATCGCGTAAATAATCACCGCTATAAAACAAATCAATAAAGAAAGCAGACCGTCGACAACATAAAGGGTATCATCCAAACGAAAAAATGCCACAGCGAATTTGGTGCTGCATAACCCTGGTACGAAACAAGCATTGTTTCGTACCAGGGTTGTAAGCGTGCCTCTTACCGAAAACAACGCTTCTTAATAGCAATCTCTGTTCGATTTATGAAGTACTGCTCTTCTGAATAATCTCATTGGACGTTCTAATAGGTTTTGCTCGTCAGGTTCCCGCAGCACCCTCTACATTCTCCAAAAAGTATTGACAGTTGTTTCAGGCCAACCAAAATTTGACAGTAGTAAGTGTGTTTTTGCCATTTTCACGCTTTAAACGCAAGTGAAACACACGAACATTTCCTATAGTTGTACTTACATTTTTAATATATTTGTAGATCTGTATATAAACATTTACTATATTTGTAAATCATGATAGAAGCACAAATTCTGCCGACGTCTATAAAAAAAAAATGTGTCGTTCATCGTCGATCGATTTTGATCTAGAAATTTCGTTGTAAAAAATGCTTTCCGTAGATTAGTTGATACAAGGACTGTTAAAGGTGACTGATGGGCAGCTATGATATTACTAAGCGTTCGCCACCAAACGATTTGAAAAAAGCTGGCCACAAAAACGGAAAGCAATTAATCAACGGGTCACGGAACGAAGATGGACGGCAATAATATGCAACTAATAATGAAAAAAATATTCTTCCCAATAGGTAGCAAAGCTCAAACTGACGCCAAAGGAGGCCATGCTATATGTTTAGCGAGACTGGGAAAGGATCATGCAATATGGGTTGTTGGGGCCTCGCAAAACGATTGATTCAGGCTTCTATTGCCAACTATTAATTAGAATTTAGAAATCACTGAAGAAAATCAACTTGATTTAGTGAACGGAAAAGGCATATTTCATCATTATCCATCTGGCAAACGTTGAGAGAACCTGTTTGGGGAAATTTTAAGGCATTCACTCTATGGCTGGTATTTAACAGCACCAGATTTTCATCGGTTTAGGTCACTGCAGAACACCATTAATCGTGTTAACTTAATTTGAATGAAGAGAGGCAAAAATCACTCGTCACAAATTTTCCTCCGTAAACCATGGAAATTTTACAGTGACAGGATTAGTAAAAAAAAAAAATAGAGGAAGCTTGTCGATAGGAACAGCGTGTGCTTAGCTGAATCAAAACATGGAAATATTTGCTTCAATTTTGCCTTAAAGTGACCAATACTCTTTTGACAATCCAATATGTGTACACACACATAATATTCCTACATAAAATTTGTCTGTTTATGGCGTCACTTATCCCAAATTATAGCGATAAGTTCGGGTACACCGACTGACGAATAGCCTCTAAGGTCAGCCAGCGTACACACCCAAAAAATTTGTATTGTATGTAAAAGAAAAATAGCAGAAGTTTTTCAGATGTGTAATCTCGTAAAGGAGCATGGCACATTTCTATAATTCTGTAAAATAAGAGGAACTTTTAAAGATTCCATCTTTGCTTATGCTAACTTTTTTTTTTTTATATAGCTCGTTTGTTATTGTTTGCATTTTAGCTGTCATTGTTGATAGCAGAAAAATCTGCCGTTTTTCAGTGTTTTCAAACATAATTATTACGTAATTACGTGAGGAAATGTACGAAAATTTGCAATTCCGTAAATCCGAGATTTTTATTGATCAATTTGTCTTGTATTGGTATTCCTTTAGGTCTTCGCATGTGAATTGCTTCTATTTGCAGGCGTTTCCCCTGGAAGTATGGGCAATCCCTGCTCGCGTTTCCAAACTGAGGTAGACACATATCCTGGATCGGTACTTGTTTCAATACGACCTTGGCTTATTGAGTGCTATGGCGTACCTTTTCCGCTACCGCTCGATATAGGTTTGAGGCCATTTTTGGCGTAGAAAAATCACTTTGCCCTCAACTTTTCTTTCTCAATAGATCTGTTGAACGCGTTCTTACGAAGACTTTGAGAACTTATGAGATTTGTAGAATCTTCGACCAGTTCTTTGTGACAAACGAGTATTAGAGCTCCACTAATGACTTCTAGCAACTATAGACTCGTACCCTTTATCAACTGCCCCAAACAGCTTTCCCATACAGTTGTATGACCGGACATCACGTATGCTCTAAAAGCAGTCTCCAACGCCCAGCGGTGTGTTATACGCTGGAAATCTATTGCGGCTCATAATGTCTATCAACAGCTTGCGCTAGATAAAAAAAAATACGCTCTTTAGTTTACATCAGTAGAACATAAAATAATTATTACTTACGCTTCCGGGTGCGATTGCAAGTTATTTTAGAAAAAAACTTTATTAGTAATAATTTGAGAGGTATTTCGAATATTTACAAAAGAGTGTTTGGTGGGACGAAATAATGTGTTACACTTTTCTATTGACGAACATAAAACGAGAGGCCATTATAGTAGCTATTCTCCTGCGTTGTTATGATTATGATGAACGTATTTATTGTCGTTTTTTTTTTTTTCCGTATTTGCTAAGACCAAATCTTTGCCATCGACACCCATGTATCAGATATAGTAAATGTTCTTTTGAATAATTTGTGCTGATATCTCTTGAACCCCTTAATGAATTCACCCTTGACCTAGCTCGGTGATATTGAGCTCCTGTTATCCATAGTGACGACAGCCGCGGAACGCTTCGTTCCGGGCGGAATTTCGAAAAATTGATGGAAAATTGCGCCATGCCTTCCAGCAGCGACATTAGTTACAACTATATCGAAAACAACTCACAACCTTTCTCGCAGATATTATCAAGTTTGCTTATGATCTAATGTAATGGAACCATTTACGATCTACTTTTTTCTAGAAACATAACTAGATAACACTTTATGAACGTCATGCTTTTTCTATATTCTGCTTGTAAGTGCCAACAGGATAATTTTCATCGTCTAAGTCTGAAGCTCTTTTAATATGTATTGTAATAATTTCCTCAAAATACAAAGGAATTCAGCTCGTTGAGTCGGCATGCATGCCTAGAACGTTCGAGCTAGGTATGTTAATATATGCCGTTGCGGCAACAGGGTGCAATCCGCTAGATATAACTTTGTAAGGCGAGATAATTACATACAGACCACTGTTTTAAGATTCATAGACATATGTAGTGAGGCTTAGATTGTCAAGACTCTAACGGTTAATGATCTGCATCAACATAGTGTTACGTCAAGATTGGCAATATTGTCACGAGACACTTGTCACTGACAAAAGCATGTACTTCAGAGTAATGTATTTTTCATTATTTATTTTTTTTTTCTTACGCATGTGACTGTATTTCTCAGGCTTCGCCAAACGGAGCTCGCGTTGGATCTGTTGGGCTGTATCGTTCCACAAGAAGCTTCTCAACTGAGTTGCCTTTCGCTCCGTTGCTAGCTAAGAGATGTTGACTATTTTTTTCAAAACTCATCACTTTCAATAATTATACGGCCCTTTTAAAAATCACAATATAAACCTATTCCCCTGAGTCCCATAGAGTACGTCGGATTAAGCATGTCAGATACTGCCGCCCGTGTATAAACTGATCTACCAGAATAATCTAACTTGCCAAAGAAAAAGCCCACTGGTAATTTTTGCTCTAGTGTTTAAGGGGGCGTTTATGTGCGTTCAAGATCCGCTATACAGATATATATGAATATAGCTTTGTACCAGAGAAGATTTTCGGTACATACCTTTAAAATGACGCACGACCGGAGATTAAACAAAAATTAACTACTTGGAATTATAAACATTCGAATTGGGCTATTCACTGGCTTACTTCAACAACTCGTATAGGAAAATATGAGTGAAATCCCATGTAGAGTTGAGTTGCACCTCAACAGGACTCGCTATTTCTAGTTAAGCCTTCAAAACTTGTTCGCTCTGTCAGCAGTATTCCCCTCGAATATCTTGAAAGAGTACAACGTCATTCGAGTGGACTTCGGCCCCCTCATGTTGACGAAGAGCTTTTACTGCAATGGATAATAGATGTTCGCATTACACACAGTACGAATAGGTAGCATTTATTACGGTTCCTGCTGGTTGGACGATCATCGGGTGCGTGACCACGTTACGGAAGAAGTTATAGTGTATGAGTACCATTTGGATGGCTATTCGATAAGGATGATCGTGGACGCGGTATGCTCGATCAGCTCGGCATCCGAAAAGGATCGATCTTTTATTGTTGGGATAGGTTGGCTTGTTACGTGCCGTAAATTACGTACGGCGACATCTGGCTTAAACGACCATCAAACGTTCCCGTCATCGAAGACGTTAGCCGAGCATGTATATTACCGTTTAATACGTGCTGATATTTTGTAATTAGCATGTGCAAGAATCGAGCATACGTGGAACTTTATTGCATTTGGCCTGTCAATGCCGATAGGCTTCTGACAAGCCACTGCTTAATTACAAGGCTTTGGGTCCGGAGTATGTACCTAGTTCGCTTCGAGAAATTGCCCAATAACGCAATCTGTATTTAATGAAGTACATATATGTGTATATATTATATATATTGTGTAGACCTACTATGTGTCTAGTACGTGAAACAATATTTTATTCGCTTACGGTCGGATTTAGTATTATTTATATAAAATGATACTAAATACACCATATTTACATATATTATACTGAATCTTGCTGTGCAGTGTCCGCACTGGTATAATTACTTGCTCCCTCTTTCGGGATTAAACCTGGTTATTTTGGTTTACTTTTTCTTACATCGAACAAGACAGCTGACCGTAACACCGTACAACCCCGTTAATATGTGTAGAACTATCGATTAGATTGGAGTCAGTACCTGCTCTTCAGTGCCATGTCATGAATGCCAATCTTATTCTACAAAAACTGCCTTACCATTGGCCAGCACGTGGCTTATGTACGCTTCCATTAGGATCTACGGTGGGGGCAGCTTCAGCCTCCACTTGACTTCTGAATTTACAGGATTGCCGACACTGCCAAAAGCTTCGTTGACACAATCGCCAAATGTACACTCACTACGGATACAGTCAAGGCTACCCCAACCGAATCAGCCGCGTTCTCCCATTACGGCCAACGTCGCCCTGGTACGCCTCTGCTTCCACCATTACCGGCGTGGCAGCACCGATGATCTTGACTCATCTAATTATCTCTCTCGGATTTGCAGCGAAAATCGAATTTGAATTTTCGCGGTGCGGTCGCTATCGTACTCCTGTATGATAAGCTCTTTAGTTTGCTAACGGTAGCCGTTTCGAGTGTAACTGACGTCCAGCGGGCTCGTCGTCACCGTCCAAGCAAGCCTGCGATAAATTTTGATAAAAAACGAGCTGCGAGTGTGGGATCTCAGCGAAGACGAAGGCTTTAAGCCACAAATGTTGTATCAGCGAAACAGGTTTGAAGCGACTGACATCTTGACACTGCACGACAGAGACTGGCGCCTGCGCAACTTCGAACTCTGTCTTGGCTGGATGTCTTGCGATAAATTCGATACCGGCTACAATTCTTGAGCCGATAAACATTAAAAGATTTACCTCAAAATATGAAATTTTTTTGGCAAACATTTTTCGCTTGAATCGTAATTATAAGACGTACGTATCTCTTTTAACCTGAACTCGTTCTATATTGAGCAGTTGTTTGAGTTTGCTATGTAAATGCACCGGTATTCTTGATCTGAAAGTAACATTTCCGATGGTATAACGACAGTTTTTGTCGATTTCGTTGTCCGAGATGCTAGACCTCTTTCACTGGATCAACGCTCATTGCCGCCTCAAAAGAAAATTTCAAAAAGTCTGGTTACTACCTTTAAGGCCGTCAAGGGCAGTCATTTTCCAAGCACTTTTTACTTGTAGGACATTAGGAATGCTTGCATTGTTAGCTAGCGGCACTAAAAATAGTGACTGTAATGCTAATCCTTATAACGATAATAACCTCATATAGTAATATATATTACTCAAAGCAATAAATTACTCCCTAAAACAATAGGAATGCCTAAAGTCTTCTTCATGTGCGGCCGAACATTGCCCTACTTTTTGTGAAAGCGTGTACTCACAAACATTTTTGCGCGAGATGCTCATGAGCTTTCATCTGTATCTTTGACCGAAACATTTTTCGTAGACAAGGAGGAACGGTGTTCCATAAGGGTCAATAATCCTCTCACGGTGCCTGCTGTTACCATGACGACCTTTGTGCGACGTGCGGCTAGGGAGTATCGGCTCGTGTTTCTCATAAAATATGGACTGTGCTACTGAAAGTGTGGTGTCCATGATACCTACATTTTGTAAGGTTCTTTCTGGATTCGTTTTCTACACGTCAATATGCCAACCTACACACATACGTAAATAGCGAAATCAGACGGAAACGTTGCAGGACGAAGGGCTTATGTTCATCTGATGCAACTTCTGTTATCTGAAATTATTATAGATAAGGCAACAAGATTTTTTGGGACCGGTCCTCCTGATCATGTTGGACAGTCGATTAAGGTATTCTCTGTGGATTTAAGCCGAAGTGTTGCAAACGTTTATTGCACAAAACCCATGTTGAATTTTACCTTGTCGAAGAAGCAGACGAAAAAAAAGACGGGACAATGTTTATCTGGGTGGCGTTAGAGTCCGACGATACCGAAAGTTGCTGCAGCCACCTCGGGAGTATAATTGGGCGTGGTTCTAGAGATAGTGACCTGTCTCTAACTCTAAGTATCTTCATCTTGATCTACTAAGGTCTCTTACAAAACTGTTTGACAGTATATGCTGCAATGGAAAATGTTGGCCCCAATGAACGTGAGCCGTTCTGTTCTAAAGTTAATCAAACGCTTCCCAAAGTATAAATTTGTAATTTTACATTCTGCAATACTTTTTTTTAATCTAATTTGTAAATAATATAGTGTGCGTGAAACGTTTAGTTTCAGCTAAAGGAAAAACGTTACTGAACTACTCAAAACACGCGATTGCAGCGATTTTCGGGGCTTCCATGAGGTTTTTGCTTTTCATTGACTTGTTCAAAAGTCTAAAATACGATAAATGTAGAATTAGTATAATAATGGCAAGGTACATCGTTGCTACGTTTACGACAAACGAAAAAAAGTGACCCATTTTCGATATAGATCTTATGTCATTTAATTTTGTCTTCAGCAATTATATGACACATTAAATAGGCTAGCTACAACAAAAATTGTCTAATTCTGGGGTGTGCTTTCATAATTTACTTTTTGTTTTACTATTGTTTGTGTAAAGCACGAACACTAACTTTCTCCCTAGGGGGCTATCGTTGTTTTGCAAGAGGCCACCTTATAGAAGCCTTGAATTAGGTAACGTATCAGTAATGTTGTCTGCCACACAGCGGAAACTGCATTAAGGATTGACATTAGGCGCTTGGAAATGCTAAGTGGACACTCCCGATGCCTTCAGGCTGTGTATTTATATAGCCCAGTTGGGCTTTGGTCAATAGCGTGCCAAACATAACGACTGTCTTTATTTAGAATAATAGCGTTGCCCAGGGTATCAAATAGCGAGTATCTGACACCAGAGGAGTATCGACAGATTCCTTTGAGTGAAATCTACTTAATCCTTTATAATATCTATATATAGACAGCAGAAATAATAAGTTGCTTTAACGCATTGAAGCCCCTAATCAATAGGTCAACTTACAAACGCTCACTTGAATTATGTCTCATCTATTTAATATTTCTTGCTAACTTTTAAAGTTTATTTATTAGAGTCCATAAAGCCATGTCGTACAGATTATGCTATTACTAACAATCAAAAGTTTTTACAACTAATTACCATCAACCTCAATTAGTTATATAATTTTCTCCATAAAAATAAAAACAATTCACCTTCAGCGGACGCAGCTCGTCACTGTAACCTCAACAGCAATAGCCGCTTTCGTGCCGCTTATATCTCTATGCACATCGACTAACACAAAAAAATTCCCGGAAAATGGCCTAAACTGTATGGTTTGCCCTGATTTTTGTCTATTGTAATATACGTAAATCCGTCATCTTGCTAATCACATGGCTTTCTTATATATATATATATATAGCGCTCCGTTCCGGTGCCGTATGCGAATCAACCTGATTCGCGGATGTCGGCCACCTATATTATATAGAACACATCTGACTTATTCTCAACGTTGCACGATCACAACAACAGGCTCATCGTAAGGGCAATATCGCTCAGAGATCAGGTGAAAGTTCTTGTAGGCGCGCGTGGCGTTCTCCATGACAACAACACGGGAACCAGCGAGTCCGCGTCTCCTAGGTGAAAGCGCTGTTTCAACAGCGTCATGCTAAACGATTGCAGAGCTTTCTTATCAGACTTCTGACCAAACGTTGCGTTGACGCGCGCTATAAATGCATAGTTGACAGAGATTCGCTGGCATTGTTGCTTCTGAAACTACAGAACCGACACAATGTCTTAATGTTTGCAGCACTGTTGTATGAACTTCACATAAATTTGTGTTGAATGTACAGCTTTGTTAATCATAGCTCCCCAAAGGAGCTGTGTAACATCGTGTTTTCGAGTTCACACCACCCCCAACAACAAAAATTATAATTCCAGTATTGCTCTAGAAATCAGTTCGCTTCCATGGCTAACATTAGCGTGGTAACACCATCGCCCCCATTATTGGCCGACCGATCTTGGGACGGATGGGACCTAATGAAATTGTCAGTCGCGAACATTGCGTCATATAAATGGAGAACATTTGTCGGAATTAGATCACTGTGAATAAAATGGCCCACTAGCCGTGCATAATGTACAGCTCCAGCAATGTGTCATTTGCCACATCGTACGTACGTACATACGTGCATATCGTGGAGGGGCAAACCATGCAAAGGCCTGTTTTAAGATTTCGTTTACATTAGTTTGTTTGACACCTGCTGGTTAATAATATTATCGAAGCTATAAGGCTGTTATCAAGAAAACGTATCGAAGGATAACGCTGCGGTGACTTCGAGTGATTGAGCCTTCCGCACTTATTATGCGCGTATCGCTGTATTGAGTGGGGATATTTTTTAGCAAGATAGGAACGTCAATTTTAGAACTAGACTTACAATTGTAAACCTAAAGTCTGATTTCTTATGACCTGGCAAGAATCTTACTTACAGAATGTCTTACTGTCAGTGTTAATCGTATTAAAGTAATTTGCCGTAGTGAAGTCATTTACAGCAACTTTATTGTAGCAACAAACATAAACACATACAAAGGTAGTATTAAAGGCTACACGCGAGTTTGATCCGATCCGGAACCTGTCACTATATCGGCCGTATCCTGCCTTATAAACAATGATCTTTATGGTGTTTTTATCTGTCTTACGATCTTTCTTGTAAGCATCCGCTTTAGACAGCCTGCCAACCACTACAGCTTCCTTCTGGTGTCTTCACCTTGAAAGTGGCAGAAGCCGCAGTTTGTCGGTAAAGCATCGGGGGTAAGAGGAGAGTTCCCGCGATCGCCGTTTAAGGCTGCATAGCCCGGACAGCATTGCGCCATATCGTCATGGTATCACTTGTTAACAGCGAAGACAACGGAGTTTATAATTGATGCGCTAGTCATACGCAATGAGCTGCCTCTTCGCTCATTGCAGCCCCTTATGCATACGCTTATACCCAAGTCGTTCATGTCGACGATGAAATAATGCAAACCCAACGTAAAGTAGAAATACAAACGGCACTTCAAGCAAAATATTACTGAAGTAAACCAACGTAGCATCATGAATAAGCTGAAGCTGCTGCTACCTCACCCAAGCCGCGGCTTACGGCAATATTCGTTACGTGCTGCTGCTGCTTGTGGCGTACTGTTACTGTAGCTATAACTTTCGCGGTTGTATATACATTTATATATACATGTATGGCGTATAGTAACGGTGACTGCTTGAGCTACTGAGGATGCACAGGCAATCGATGCTTCGCTTGGCAAGCCCCAGCCTTACCCATTTCTCATAGGACAAAAAGGACGAAAACAACAGAGAGAATACAGTTGAATACTGAGGGCCACTAGCGACAGATAACCGTGACCGGTGGTTCGTGGTCGCCAATGAGCGTGGCAGTCTGGAGAGGCGCGTGCCCGGCAGACTTCCCGAACATTGTCCGCTGTGTAAACACTATGACCACTGCGAAGCTCCTACATTATAAGAAAATAGGTCCACAGGCGCAATGCTTGAAAGAGGATAAAAAGTAGTGGAACAGAGAAGTAGAACATACATGATAACCTAGGTGAAAATAGAGGTCAGGTCGGGCAAACCTAAACAACCGTCGGACAGAGTCAATGAATGGAAACCGACGGAGAAGAGGTGGAGCCATACGGACGCAGGCCGCTTATGCATAGACTAAGCCAGACTGCAGAGAGGACATTGTCTTCACTATCGCCGAGCGACAATAACGACTCCGCCCCTAACCTTAAACTGCCATATAGCCTTGCATCGTCGCCTATTCACTGTTCTGACTATTTCGGGCATCCGCGCCCTTCTCGGTCCGCATGATCCGTACTATGATGCAACATTTAAACTGGTTTCTAATGGTCGAGGTCAGATATAAAGGAGAACAGATTTTTTCGTGTAGAAATTTTCCATTGTCATATAATAGGCTTTGTCAATAACATTTTGGGGTTCTGCAAAAATATTAGGCAGTATTCGCTGTCCTGAGGAATATCGACTGTCACTAGTTTAGGTTAAAGAACGTACATTTAGTAAACGGCTATTAGAGTACAAATGTAGACGTTTAGATTAAATTGAAGTTTGACCTTCATGAAAATCTTCTCGTGTAGGCATAGGTCGTACGACAAAATATACGTACGACAAAAAAAAAAAACCCATGTCGTTTTTCACCCTCTGCCTGGGCTGTGTAATGTTCGCAATGTAATCTGGGGTGGCACTCAATGGAGAAGACATTTGTTGATACTTTTTATGATACCACCAATGATGAATATTTATCCTGAAAATGATAAGAATGTTAAACGTTTTACTATTACGGTGATTTGACGATATAATTTTGTACGCTCGCTGATCACATAAAGAACGTGCAGACAGCCCGCAAATACCTCCCAGGTGCCTCGGGTATATACTACGTAGTACGTAGACGATATTTTTTATTTCCCGCGATGCGAATCCAGCATATTCCGGCTCAATGGAACCCGAACGTTGGACAAAGGAACATGCCATTATTGGGTTATTATTATCGAATCCCATCTGTGATTAATTTATCACGGAAATATATCATGCGTATAATTAAATTATATAAATAGCATTTATTTTATGCAACAGAAAGCATATGGGATGACAAATACTATTGACGCATGACCATTATATGTATATATAGATTAGTCTATCTATCTTTAATTTGTCATTTAAATCAGGCCGCCGAATCTAACGTATAGTTTGTACTAACTCTATATCAGACCGTTCACGCCTTCTAGTATAAACAAACATTGACAGAATGTCTATTTCCTATAGCAGTATACTGGGTAATTTTTCAAATCCTCATTGATAACTGTCAAAGCGAAACTTAACAGTATTAGTTTATCGTCTGGTTTGCAGTTTAAAATTCATTCTCTTCTTGTGTGTGAGTATTTTCACAAGCAATTTACCCTCATTACTTAGAATATTTATAGCTATGTTCCTTAAACGCATGGTCCAAACAGAGGTCCTTGCCAGGTTGATCTTATTAACTAAATAAATAATATTTTAAATAACAGCACAAATGATTGAGTTTAAGTTTTAGAAGGCATTTATTTATTTTTTTAAACTGCGTTGCCAACACGTAGTACTTTTTCCCTTTTTTTTTTTAACGGCACGCATAATCTAGCAATTATCATTGAGAGGCATCTTCTGTAATACTAATTGTTCATTTATATTAAAAACAATTCTAGTAATAACACTTAGCACCTTGTTTTCCCTTATTCTTCGGCATCATCATTTAAGTGGGCAATTGAGCAGTACTTGCAAGTGTCAGAGAAATATTTCAATGCTCATTTTTTTAGATGAGATAAACTATCTGCCCGGAGGGCGAAGCTCAAGCGAAGGGCGAAAACGGTTTCTCAATATCTATCCCTGTCTATGCTCTATTGACATATGTTGTGTCATAATCGTGTTTACTGTAGCATGCCAAGATATTTCGACACCGATAAGAAGCATTTACTTTCGTCTTTTTGCTTTCACCTTAGCAACGTCTTATTGTTTGACAATGCTTACACCCTTCGTCTGATCGTCGATGGTACGGTTTCTGCAAAACGGAGTATACTTATGTCTAAATATCCCTCAATATTTGACTATTCATCGCGTTGCCACACCCGGCGTGGATTCATCGGCACAGAAAGGCCTAACTGTCGATCCGTCTCCATCAAGAACTGGGTGTCCTGGCGTAGCTACTGACTCCATTGGTTCGTGTGGTCACATTGGTAATGGTGATGGTACTTTTTGTTGCTTTGTTAGGATATGAGAATATTTGGTGAATGGAGTATGACTCTCCAAAGGCCACAGCAGAGAAGGACGTCAAGAACAACGAAGTTACCAAACGAACCTACTGGCATAGCTAATAGTTACTAAAGGCGTGACAAGTGCAAACAACTATAGTGCCACTTTTGTTGAAATGAAAAGTCAGCTAAATATGTCTGTCTTCTCGTTTCTTTCTCAGTCGTATGACACAGTAAGTCTCGTTACCTACAGTGGTAAATCTACGTGATTACGTTATCTTATTCCTCTCTTAACTATTCCCAGAAACAGTAAGCAATAATTTCGTAGCCCGCCCTTTATTTCTTAAGCACGAAGGCCTAGAAAGCGACACAATATGGCATTATCAAGTTGTAAGGCAAATGGCAACGGTGTCGAATACTAGACTAGTTTTGCTACAAAGTAAGTAGGATTCAAAAAGCATTAGCATCAGTGATACGGTGGTGCCCCGGGTTAGTTACCGATATTGCCGGTGCTGCGGCTATTACCACCGGCACCCACTTTGACAAACTTCGTCCTGGGATAACGTGCTCTTTGTACGGCGATGTCAGAAGGCCAAGTATGTACCTGGGAGTTCATGGATGGTGAGTGCAATCGTGCTGGTTGTGTCTAGTTCGGCTAGTGGTTGTCTTGTTCTACTGGCAACGGCAGCAGCGAATGATAGTGCGGCCTGTTGAAGAGGAACGGATGCTTTCTATTCACATCCCTTTTCAAGCGCTTCAGACTTTTTATTGCGAATAAAAACAGAAGAAGAACTGGTAAAAGAAGAATGGGAAGGGAAGAATGTCAGTCCGCAGGAAAATCAAGCCAAGACTATTCGGTTGAAAACAACAGGGCGTGAGACATGCATCGGAGACGAAAACCCAAGCAGATGCTGAGGGAAAAGAACTTTCTTTCCATCGAAATAGCTGAGCGTGGCTAATAATAATAGGGAGGGGTTCCCGCGAGTGAGTATTTAGATCCAGATCGTGCTAGGAATTAAATATCTGAGGCGAACTTGCAAATCGAGATCAGTCCGATGCAATACTTCTGCTTTTTTTGTGCGTTTTCTAAGGCTATTTTTTAAGGAAATGATCATATTGTGCAACCAGAAAAAAAAAGAGTTTACCTTCAACTGGTCTGTTAACGTATGAAATACATTGAAGCGGATGTGCTCGTAAGAGTTTTTCTGTCCGATACCACATTAGTGTTGGATAGGCGTTAGGTAGCCTCCAGGGGGGTTGCTAATCTAATAAACTTGCTCGATTGAGACGGCAATAATACGCGTATCTGTTATACATCCTACTCCAAATAATCAGCATTATGCTAATGCTCGCCTTCCGTATTTCTGGATGGATGGATGGATGGATGGATTCTAACCTCGTCGTGTTTCTTACCATTCGTAACATGCCCTGCATTATACAGCACTGTGAGCCCATAAAATCATTCCTTCGTAAAGAAATTCGTATTTAAGTATACATTGACATCAGTTTTTGCAGATCGTTTTCCGCTACCCATCGCATACTATCGACTGATATTCACGTCTGAAAAAAAAACAGGTTTGCAGTATTATATCTCATAAAGAAGGTTGCCTTACTGTATGCCTTACACATGCAACGTTCTACGGAAACTATTTTATTACAGGGTATCCAAGTGTTATGCCGAAAATGCTATATTTAGGATTATGCTCTATAAAAACTCTTCTGTAAAGTCTAGCGTTATAGCTTATATTGTAGCAGGCCTAAAAAAATTTTAGTGGATTCCCATGGCAGAGAAAATAGAAATAAAGACAAAAAAAAAAAAAAAGAAACCGGCATACTCTTTCGTTCGCATAGCCTTCATGCCAAAATGATATAGTGGGCTGTTTATGGTACAGTGATGGCTATTTAGAACAATATGAAGGTAAATTTGTGTGCAAATAAAATGGCGATTCATGAAACTTCACAAGAGCTCAAACTATATCGGTTGGCCTCATAATAACTGAATTATTATATTCTAGAATTGCATTTCGGGACTTCTATGTTGATTTCTACAGATTGCCGTAGAAAGTATCAAGTTCTTCTCTAAAAAAGTTTCTCACCAGGTTCTGATAGCGAAAGCCCGCTCGACTCCAGTTAAACGGTAAGTCGCCTATTTAGACTTCGGATGGTTTACGTCTTCCAAAAATCTAGGTTATCTCTAGAACGTTACTTTTTGATCGTTGTGGGTAAATAATACGAAGCCCAGAAAGGTATATTTATGGTGTGGCCGTGTGCTTTGTTTGGAAATTACCAGCTTTCCCACATGTTGGGCACAGGATATAATATCATAGTCTTGCGTCTGAAGCAAACCTAATAACACTATGAAACACCCACAGCAGAGATACTAAAATAATAATAACAACTGATAAAAGTAGGATGATGACATATGTCATATGTAAATAATGTAACTGGGTTTATTGCCAGGTAATGTATTATTGTGTTTGAGCGATGCCATTTTTTTAGTTATGAAAATCCACGCTTGTCGCCTGTAAACAGGTACATTTCGCGCTCTTATCGACGCCAGTCAATGTGTATAAGAGTATTCATTGGTTTACGAATAGAGGACATCCATGAAGTTACATATTGTTATGGAAAATTTGAAAACTTTATTCCGCCATTTACTTAGCTTGCTATGCACATGTGTTGGCGCATACGAGACCGTAATCGGCGACTAATCGGATGTATTCTCATACGTATAAAAAGACAACACGCGTTGATTTCCGTAATCCATGCATGCTGATACTGAAGCGCAATGAGAGATGTCCACAAACAGCGGTAGCTTTAATACACTCATATGAAAACGGCCACTCTATATGGAAGTACCGGTCAGGACACTTACTGCATGCACACAAGGAGTGCAGTGTGTTTGCTAGATAAATGACCTCTTCATTCTACTAATCTTGATGACAAACAATCCATAAAGATTTCAGGCGCAGCCTTCGCTCGTATAGAACTTTCTGTACTCGATACCGAATGGGCAAACTTATGTAAGCTGACCATAACACTAACAGTAAAATCACACTGAATGAAAGCGGCCTTTAGAAGTTGCGATCCTCTTTCACAAAATGGTCGCGTTAACGTTAGCCGCAAAAAACAACTCATTGGTACGGCAACTCTGAAAGTCAATACCTATAAGGAGAAATACTCGATTCCATTTTTTGTAATTACTCAAACTTTAAGTAAAGCATCATGACACACACAAGCAAGAAAACGTACCAGCATATATAGGAAGGTAAGCATTTTATACGTTACCACACAAAGTAGTTCAACAGAAATAACATAGCGATCATGAGTAAACATCGACTTCGGTCCTACGAAGGTGGCAAGCTCCTCGACAACAGTAATGTTTATATTGCTTCTATGCAGAATTCATAGAGTGCATAAAAACTGGGGGTGGCACACAACCTACGACAGAAGCCTTATACAGTGTCACCATTTGACGGTTAGCACGATATATTCTTTTCCCTATTTGGCCTACTGCACCGCGTTAGCATAAATGAATTCTCTGTCGATATCTTAAAGTTCCCGGCTTATAACGCACCTCTGCTAGTACTCTGCTAGGACCCTAAAAAAGGTATTTCTTAGCGCTGAGCTGAAGGCGGTTTGAAAAGCCTCAATCGCGGCATCCACGGGCTGCCGTGGCTATCGAAAGTCTATAAGGTGTCTTTTATAGGTCATGCATACTCTCATTATAAGGCGATTACTACGATACCCGGTCTGATCAGTTGGGATGGCACTCATGAACTCTAGGAAGCAACTTAGTCCCTTTGTTAACAGCAGCGACACTAGCTTATAACATATCCTCCACTCAATGATGCAGAATATGAGCGGAAGTTATATTTGTTGTATAATTGTACGAAGTTAACACCTAAAGATGTTGAAATTCATATGCCCTGTAAGAGCAACTGCTCACCAAAGATACTGCAACGCATAGTGCCTCATAGTATCTAAGGCATGTTCCATTGCATTTTGTACAGATACGCTTAGCGTCTGGCAAGTCAAATCCTAATTATCACCATAGAGGATCTCTGTGTCGATTGGTTGTGTTTACTGCTTTCCAGGCTTCATTAGTCATCGTCCCAATGTTATAAAACTCGGAATTGATCTCCGCCATCTTTTTACGATACGAGGAACTGATCCATTTGCCACTAAAGTATATGCACTCTAAATTATTTAACGGACTAGAATTAGAGTTAGAGGTATGGCCTGTGTTTAAAGTATTAGCAAGTTAATTTTTCGCGGAAGCAAAACACTATTGCCTGTTACCATTATGCTGTTACCGTGCCGTAATTATTTACGGAGCTTGCAAGCCATACCATATGTTTTCTAACTTTATGTATTAATTAGCCATGAGCGGGTTTATAGATGAGGGTGCACGGTAAGCGTTATTTAGATGTAAGTTTATATTAAAAACAAAAACATATCCTGCACCATTCAGTAATTCAGTGTTCCTTTTTGACTTGCATTTCGTCAGAGGTATGCACAATGCGGGTGCGTAATGCACATCTTTTTGAATACGTTATCTTCAACCTTTTGCCTCTGTAGGTAGTTACTCTAACGTGTTGTTACCATGCCATTTTATAGACATGTTAGAAAAAGAACCAAGTAAGGCCAACAAAACCGATTGAAATTGATGCGTGACAGCTTCAGTACCGCACGAAACAATACAAAACAAGAACGTATATGGTGTGATTTTTACTAGACACAATTAAAAGCTCTTGGTATAAACATGGTTCCATCATTAAAAATGGATAGTGATTGACATTTGTGGCGAACCTTAATGCATTTTAGGGAGCAGCAGGACATATTGGCTCCTGCCCCAAAGCTATTGGTCGTGGTCCAATGCTCTATGAATTATCGACCCAGTTGAGTTGAAACTCCCCGATGCTGTTTCACAGAGGTGTATACGGATGGGTTTTACCCATTAAGATTTCATCCCCTTCTCCAAGTTAATATACGCATGCCAGAATACCCTAGCATGCATAGCAGTCTTATTAATCCGAAACAAACAAAGGTTAAATTTCAGGTAGTTTGCTCTTTTTCAGCATCCTATATACCCACTCATTTTGTTGTGGTATATTTCCTATCTCAAATGTTAGGTCTTGTATGGACAAACTACTGTGGTACTGAAATTTTTCCCCCTGGAAAGGACGCTGCTTGTAACCTACTACGGAATTGGTGTGACCCAAGTGGAACTGCATGTTCGGGTTTTTTAAGGTATGGGTGTAATGGTCAGTAAGTGAAAGAAGCCTGTTTTTTTTTCCGCATATAGCGTCTCGTTATTGAACGATCTGATATGAGAGCTAACATAGCATAAAACTGTTAAGATCTTCTAAGGATTCAATAAATCAAAATGGTGCTATTGACGATTTCTAGACGGGCGAAGCTGATACTGATGTCTGCTGCCGATATCCGACAAAAATGTACGTCTCTTTTTTTCTGATGAGTCTCAGTGGTAGAAAAGAAAAGACTCGGAGTCGCAATTACTGTCGTTATTCCGGCTTCGTTACCATCCTTTTCCATCAGCACTGGGCAATTCAACTCAAGTGAGGAAATGTTGACATTTTGCTGTTTCCGGTAACAGCAATAGCACTGCATTCCATTTCTCCCTTGTATTGCGTTTCTCGAAGAATTTGAAATAGTTCTCAAGTAAGACCTTACAAAAGGCATGTTGCAATTTGGACTTAGTCCATATATCTCAAAAAAAAAATGCACCAACCCTAGACCTTTGCTACTTGAAGGACCCTGCACTTTGTCGCCCTTTGTTGCGTGCTGGCCTGTTCCTGTTCAAAATGGGTTTTGTCAGCAACTGACAGAAGAAGGCACGTCATTCATAGCACGAAAGAACACACACACTCGTCATTTCAATACTGCTTCGTCTCTCCTTTCTAATATTTCAACCCACTTTTATTTGCCGCACGACCACTTTTTGATGTGGCTGTGTAGTCGTTCGCCCAGCCGGCATCGTCAATTGTTTCTGTGGTATTTCTAGTTGCGCAGTGTTTAGATATCTTTAGCAAATTTTATACTATATACACCTATCATATTGTGTTTGATCTCGTGCAGGTCCAAGTATACGAACAGGCGTAGGCAGAACTTATCCGCGGAGTTGATATAAAATCAATAAATAGAGAGCGGTTCGTGCTTGTTATACATTTTTTATATATAACATTTCTTATAAGTCAGACCACTTAGCGATATATTTGATCAATTCTAAAAGAAGGACGAGTGTGAGTCTTTAGCATGTTTGCGTATATTAATCATTCAACAACAACGTATCAGGACTCCGCAACGAACAACAAATTGAAACCTTTGGACTATATCCTTAAATTGAAAAATAAAGCAAAACAATTTTTGATAGTGTTGAATATGTAAAGCTTCCCAAAAAAAAAGAAAAAAAAAAACGTATTTTGTTTGCAAGAGACTGACGCTTTGAGCACTCAATATCGCTACAAAAAAAAGCCTGCGTTCTGACGCGGCAGAAGTACGTCCAATATATAACGAATAGGTAATACATATTCACCCTTGAATTCAGACGATTAAAATGAGCATGTACCCGTCTCCGACAGTGAAAAAATTATAATGGGGCATTAGCGGGTGTGAACATGCAGATAATATCTCCGTCTCCGCAATAATAATAGTCTAAATAAATCTGATCACCTTTGAATTGTAACTAGAAGGGGCGCACCCACTTCCGGTACTTCCACGTGCATAGGTCATCTATCTATATGTATCTAAACATAAGTATAATGAATGTGATAAGCGCACTTTGAAAATGATCGACCGCCTTGGGTGTGCTTTATGAAGACTATATGAGAGCCTATAAACGGCTCTAAATATCTTATCGACCGTATGCCGATTTGAACGTTTTCCTATCGTATAGAGAAACTCGTTCTGCTGCGGCGGCGGCGGCTGCTGCTTGAAGACACAAATTGGCTGTACCATGGTTTTTCACAAACCGTCTTTACTACGCAATCAAAGTGTTTTCTTGTGTTATAGAACAAACAGCAAAAACCAAGAACTAAGCTAAGTTGAAATTAGCTTTCGGTTGATAGTAACAGCCTCCATGCTTCAGATGGGCCATGAGGTGAATCGATGAGCACCACTTATCTATTGAGAATCAACTAATGTGTGCCATAATTCTATAAAAAGGATAAGTAAATGCCTTGGACAGATGTTTTAGCAAACTACTTCTTAGCGGTGGTTCCATTCTACAACCGTGGTACGAATATATGAATTTAAGACAAATTTGTCTAAGTGAAAAGCCTCGTACACTTTTCCTGCTTCATACTCGCATGAACCCGTTCGCAGTTATATAGATACAATATATGAAATTTAACCGTTGTTTTCTATGAGATAATTAAAGTGATTAGGTAAAGGAACGTTTTACTGTGATTGATTTCCGCTGTTGTGAGAACGATTTAGTTATCAATAGCAAATGCAGTTATTATGACGCTGACAATCGGTGTCCCCTCTGCCAGCGAAATGTAACCATCCCAAAAGCTCTATACAGATGTTGTTACTAAAAGGGGAAGTCTCGAAGAAACACGTGTGAGCTATGCACATGTCCGAAGTCACAGTAGAATCTGTGGTCTGCCGCCTTCAGTACTTTGCAACCTATTCAAAGGCCGGTTTCGACGGGTGACGTATTAAAGTCATTACGATCCGCTCGCTTCATCAGACGTTGTCCTCAGCTTTCGAATGTTATTGGAATAAATTTATACGGGCAATTAAAAAATACGGGCAAGCGTATTCGGTAGTCTTAAAACCCGAAGAAAGACGCATGCGTCGTTTGCATCATTTTGACTAAAACACATTCGTACCGCATAGTTATTGTCCTTTCTCATGACTTGTGCAAACGCTTGAGGCACAATGTACGATGTAATGCAAAAGCCTAACACTGCGGCCTGATTTAATAGGTTTTGAAAAGAGAAAAGTAGATTCATTTTCTTTCGCTTAACACAGCCGTCCAAATGGCGCTACATCTAGCGACAGCGCCATATGCGAGCGTCTCAAGGTCCCGTCTACAAATATATATGTAAACATGCTAATAGAACTTGTTCTGCGCCTGCTATTCAAAATAGGCTGGTTCAAAAAAGGCCAGTATGAACCTAGGCTTTACAGTCTTTGACGCGCACTTAGTGGGTGACGTTTTCATCCGCAGTGAAGATACACGTGGGCAACGCAGTAATTTTTCAGAAACTATTTTGGGTAATGAGAAGTCGCATTCTTGGTAAAACGATAAGACAAACCTTTTGCCGGCACTGATAGCGACATATAGGAATGATGACTTCCTCAACCTAAACAGAAAGATTTTAATGTTTTTTTTGCTTAATTTCGAGGAAATATTGTAGCGAGTGTAGGTCGATGCCTCCCCCGGGTTGTGCCGTCCTTAGGTCTACGTCCCGGCAATCTTCGCAGTTCGGGTCCGTTTTTGGACGATATCGACAACAGAGGCCACTGTAAGATAGAAGAGCACTACTAGCAATAACATATAGACTAGGACTTGTACTTCTGCTAGATGATGGCTCGTAAGTAAAGTCTGACGCCCTTGTCGCAATCATTTTTCGTGTGAGAATACTTTATAAAATGAAAATTTAGGAAACCGTGTTCGATTTTCGGAATTTATTTCATATGCAGACACAAGATTGTAGACAGTAAGGTGTATATATATATATGAGCGATTGTACCTTGCGCAGGCGCACATGATGGTATCATAAGGTCATGGTGGATGTGGTTTCAATCTTCGCGATGCTAACTGAAGTATTAGCTTATCACTTGAGTCCAAGTACCTGAAACAGCGTTGTTTGGAAGAGATTTGAAATAATTAAATAATACAGATACCAATTCTGCTTAATACAGATCGTCGCTGGCACGTTAAGCACAACAATAGTTCAAGCAGCAGATTACCCTCAAGCGCGAATAAATAGAGTTGCCGTTTCAGATGTTCAGTTGCATGTGCCAGCTGGCTTCATTCAAAAAGTATTTACTTTTTAAATTTGTGTTACTTTCTAAATGGGCTCTACTATTTACACCAACACCGTCCTGCTGTATATATAGGTAAGAAAGAGGAAGGAAAAAGTAAGGAAAGAAAAACGAATAAAACCACACTAAGTTTTGGGTATTAACAAAACTGATGGACAAAAAAACATGGACTCTACAAGAACTTTTCACTACCACTTGATGATATTAGCACCGGTAATATCTTTGTCTATGTGAATCCGGAGACCTATAAATTGTTTACTGCTCGTAGCCAAATTTGATTTCATTATCCTGCATAACTAAGCCTTAACTCCTCTCGTCTTCATGTGATAGCTGGATAGATGATACTCCGAATACATTCTATACACAGCCATACTTTTTTTGCGAATCGTGCCTAATACTATGGCACATAAGGTTCATAGCAGGATAGAATGGGGAGCTAGGCGAAGAGCAGAACTGGTGCCGTCAAAAGCATCGACGGAATGCCGTTTGTCCGATCCCTAGTACCAGCAACTCCGCTCAGGAGAGCCGATGTCGTACGTGACACGGTCGACGTGACTAGCCATGGCTTGAAGGGTCGGTAACCCCTGTCCCATCCCTGGTTTGGTTCGATTTTAAATTCCCAAGGCAGCAGGAAAATTTTTCCGCTCCTTCTTGATAGGTTTCCCTTTTTCTGCAGGACCTTACGGCCGGCAGCCAGCACCACTGCAAGGACCAATTCAATCAAGCCAGCTTGTATATGGTCTGAAGATATGTCACACATTTACTTGAAGGCTATTCCAAAAAATTTATAGAGACTTCGCGGCCGGGCAAGTAGACGACGCCGACAGAATGATCCACATAGGAATAGTTTTAACTGGTACAAACGAAGTAAAATGGCGGAAGGTGCGTGGCAGCTGTGAGGGACGTCCAACTAAGAATCTGTTGAACGATTGCCAGAAGCGTCAGTTGAGCAGCGCCGACACCGTTCATAATGTTCTACTGCTAACTTACCTTTCGGTGGAAATTCTTGGGGTTGCCTATATATACATGACCGATGTGACCGACTCCACTTCCATCCAGGCAGCGATGCATATATAAGTTTATGCGTATAAACGTTTAAATAGTATTGCCAACGTTGTACGAAAGATTCTTAGGATCACTGGAAATAGAACTAAATGTTTGGATATAGTGTTCATCAACGGTTTTTCTGTTGCAATGTACCACAAATTCTATGGCGTTGTAGGTTCAGTCTATGGACTTCGTACGCAATCTTTACCAATCTTCTTAACTAATACGTGTTTTGAATTTTATGTGCAGTGGTGCTATCGTACATCAACTTTAGAAGCAAGGTGTGTCTACGCCAAGTTTCGAACCCAGATGGCCACGTACTCCCGGTTTTAGTGGACAAACAGGTTATGATTGCACTTTTATGGTAACACCTACCTTCTTAACTAGTTGTCGAGAAATGTACAGACGCCTTGCTAGTTGCAAGAGCTTGAGTCAAAATATAATTGTCTCGGTAAAATCGTAAGAGCACTCAGCTCCCCCCAAACAACTTTTATTGCTTCCGACACTTGAGTACTGTGTCGGCCCATTCACGCTAACTAGATTTTATGGCGAATGTTTACCCTAATATCGAAATGCGTAGATGTACAAGCAATACCTCAAGCTTTCTAAGGGGTACATTTTTACCGCATCTAAAGAGGTTTCGTTTTGTTTTTATGCAGATTAGATATGACATCTAATTATTCCACGCAACATGCTAAGTTGAACTGGTAAACATGGCCACCGCTCAGACATTAAATTTAAAATATTACAAAAGCTCTAGTGATCTACAGGTTTGAGTATTTCAATTCCCAAAGTACATCAGTTCGTGTGGTCATCCCGTATCCAACTCTAAATCAATTTAATAACTGTTAAAATAGCAGGCTTCAATACAGGCTTTATGAAGCGTCGCTCTAACAGAATATATGCATGCTGCCTATGGTGATCTGGTATCAATTGGAATAGGCCAAATATATATAATCCAACTACTATCGTTAATTGCTATGGTTCTCTTTTTGTAAATACTGCTTTGTGCGATCTGACACCTGGCTTTTCCCGAATCTTTCAGTCGGCGTCAGTTACAAACCACCTGAACAGTCAAACAATAACAAGATGATGCTCTAACATATACATATGATTGCAGGGTTTACCTTTAAAAAAAATCAGGTCCACTATTACGTTATACGTTTTTGTTAACCAGGAATCGAGCGCTACAGCATAATTTTTCAAAGAAAGATATTTGCCAGTATATATGTCAGTATCATATCTGTGTTAAAAACATCCTACAGTAAAAAAACCTATCGCTTTCCCATACTCATTACATAAAACCCATTTTATTACCTCGCTGATTCAGTCACATATATATCATCGCTTAGGAATTCTCCAGAACTAGACGATGGGTGATTATTAAGTGAGTCAATTGGTATGAAAGAACATAAAAACAGATCACAGCATACGAAGGATAGATAAAATATTAATTACTAACTCAAGATTGCGACGATCTAATAAAATCTTCTGTAAGCTTGCTCGAATTTCATTTACTTGCCTCGGCCATTGCGATCAAATGCGTAGATAACGGCCCTTTACCCGCCGCCAACAAATACCGCTGCGTCTTTTAACCTTACAAACAAAGCTCTATGACATAAGAAAATAAAGGTTCTTTGTTATTAGAAATACTCAGTCATGTTCACGAGGTAACACCCGTTTTCTTATTCTAGCCAAATGAATATGGCAGCCGCCCTAGGCTCAACTAAATCGCTTAGATACGTTCCGTCAAACCTTTGATTTCGGCCTGGGTCTTTCCACCCACTAACTATTTTCAACTATATGGGCATTCCATTGTTGCGTCCTGCGCCCCCAATCGAAAGGGGAAAACGCCGGGAACGGAAAAGAGTAGCACGCACGACAAAGACTTGATTTGATCTGACCGACCAGTCTGGCGTAGTCCAAAGACCTCGCGTTCCACAACGGTTTTCACAAAAGTAGCACTCATCCCCTATCTAGCTTAGGCTTCCCTCATACAATGTCGCTGAGCTAGGCGCACCGTTATAGAGCTGACTGAGCTGTCTACAAGAATCGTCTGGTCTATTCAATCGAGCAAGACGCGGCATTGCTCTTTGGGTAAAGAGATTGCGGTGAGCCCCGAACGTAAGTGCGTGAAAGAGCCATGTGTCACGTGGGGGGTGCTCAAGTCAAGCGGGACAATTATGACTGAGATAAGGTGACGTAGGGGGTGATACAAGGTAGGAGAAATGGAGCACGTAACCGGAATATGACAGTCTACCGACGGGTCCCACGGAGGAGTCGTAGAATGCGGAAGTGCCGGATGAGCTCTGACACGCACGATCGTATCGTAGACTAGCGCTCTTAGTGGAAAAAGTCACCTGTGTCTGGTCGCTGTCGGTTACTTTATGTGGCGTTCGTGCGGGAAAGCTTGTAATGTGACGAGCGGAGAGAACAGAAAAAAGAGCGAAATTGCTTTCGAAATTCGTCATCGTGGCATATATATATTACAGGACGCCGTGCGTCTCGTGGATGAACACCGCCACAGATTAACGGATTAATAGACTGTGTGTATATACTAAAGTAATTTCGTTACACGCTCTTGTCGTGGTCGTTTGTTGATATTATTGTCTTGTTTAGAGATGGTGGCTGGAAAAAAACACGGGGAAGCGCTTAATTTACACGTACGATCTAATAATTGACAGTCGGTAACGAAAGCTAGTTGAAAAAAAAAATCTATTGCTATTATAACTTCATATAGGGCCCTAAACACGAATACGAATCGTCTTTATTGATCTCGTTGACTATACGTTAGAAAAGAAATTTCTATTTTTGGACAGATGCTTTGGCTCTTTCTGTATCTCTGCCACTATTATGGCAAGATCTCGATTTTATGTTGGAAATAGGCAATATCATGCGATTTTTTTCAAGGTTGATGTTTACTTCCGTAGAACTTTGCTAGATTTGCGTCCTGCACAGATAAATTAAGCCTACTTGTGCTCGCCTATGCAGTCTAATGTGTCCTCTCTGGCTTCAAGGTTCTAATATCTTTGTACCGTGCCTAATTCGGACTCAGAAACAGGATAAATCAAGCACATACCAATTAATTTGTGGATTTCCTCGATAAGTATTGCACGTTTTTTTTAACTCACGGTAAATACTTACTTTAACACCTGGAACTTTGAAACTTTCCTTCCGTAATGTTAGCAGCATGTTTATGGTTTTACTTTGAGAGAGCGTATTGGTCTAAAGACCGTATAGTTAACAAATTACTTCAGTCGAGCCCAGCATCGCGTTTTCACCGAAGTAACCTAACGAAGATCTACGATAAAGGAGCAAACTTGAAAATTTGCGAACCCTCATAGGAGATGATTCACGCGCAAATACATATTATGAAATACCGCACCTGCTCCTTTCACCATGTGTAGCATGAACTAATATAAAATTTAATTGCTTGTCGGTTAACGAGCTTTTCCGTCGTCAAGGTAGAATTTCAATGAACAATACTAACCCCGCTTTAACAATACTTTGTTGTATTATTGGCATAGAATGCCATAAAGTGGCACACCGCAATAAAAATTAAATCGTATACCACCAGACATAGCCTGATTCCGCTATTTAACGTCCACCACCCTTGAGTTCATGACTCCTATAACAGCTCTTCATTCCGACCGAAGAAAACGCATCCACCTATTGCTTACGAGTATGCATAAAAACACTGAAATAGATTAAGATAAAATTTATAGAATATTCCTACACGAAATGAAAAGTCAAAAGAATCGTGTGTGAAACCTTCAGCTTTAACTTCCTGCAAGGAGATTTAAGTTCGAAATATCTTTGGAGTACTTGCGAACTATGCTGTTCTCACATCTTTATCGTTTACACTACCTTAGTTTTCGTTAGGCGTAAAGGTTAGGCGTGTGCGAACATGTTTACAGCGCCAAGAACCGTAAAGTGATGCTCATCAGGCATTTGCAGTATGCCTAAGTGGAAATGCGACAAATGTTTTTCGAATATATAAAAAAAAAAACAAATGTCACCTAAACGCTGCACGCTACAAAAACATGCACGAATCTTCTATGAACAAAATAGGCTTAAACGCTATTGGCATTTGCATAAATACACTGCATCCCCATCCATGGTACTATGTGTCACCTAGAGAAAAGCTATAACGGGTTCTTCGTTGTCTTCCTACAACGCAGGATGGAATTGAATCGTCAGATTTGCGATTTACTTTTCATATAGCTACGACTTTGTATCAACGGCAACGACGAGGACGATGACGAAATGGTTTTGAGGCAGTTGACAATGATAAGACTAGGTGACATTGTTCCAGTTCCAGTTCAAAGCATTGGATAGCGAAAGGTAAAGAGAAATCGGCCATACCCACGTTATTTCTCGAGCGCACTATACACCTCGACGATCTCGTATTATGACCACCATATTGGCTGTTGTTGAAGTTAAGTTCTACTCGTCTAAGGCTTCAAGAGATGGGATCCATCATCGCATCGAAGTGTACACTGCCCTTTATATTGTGATCGAGCGTAAATGGGCATTACCGCACTAAAGATTGGCTATTTTTATTTTATTTGTCTCGCAGAGGATGTTAATTTTAACCCAGTTCTGCCTGATATTAATTTAGATAGCTGCGCGAAGCATGCTTCGTAAAGTGCAGAAAGCACGCAAGCCATCGTGAAGACTATTTTGCAAATAGAATTATAAATCAGCTGACGAAAATTCAACTCCAATAGAAGTTTCATGGAAATTAGCAGAAATATCGGGAGGTCACAGGCAATCGGAGAAAATTGCACAAGTTACTCGAGCATACACACGCGCCTAGAGAGTGGAAAGTTTAGTTTCCCAGAACATTTGCCTTTGAGGCTTGCCTTAAGGTCAGTCTCAGTATCTGCCCAATTATTTTTTTTCAGTTACCATATTTCTACTCTGCGTTCATAATCGCAGTCGCAAAAAAGTATTCCGTTCTTGAGTTAGTACGTGAATTTTGAGGAAAAACAATCGATCGATGTTAACTTTCTAAAAGAGCGAAGGACGAAGTCCACCTAATAGAAAGCAGGACGGCAGAGTGAGAACATTAAATACGAGCTCGTCGAGGAATACGTGCAAAAAAAGGCGTACCTCAAGCACATTTCTAGCTGATTAACATACTCACGTTTTCGAGGTACGTGATGACTTATTGAACTGCGTCATCCGCGCTTAAGTTGACGTACTATTCAGAGTCCTATGTTCGCCTCGAGGTATAAACCGTGTTGAAAAGCTGTGTTTGGAGAACAAAAAGCTTGTCCAACATGTCGATCTTTTTAAAAATCGTTCATCATGTAGTTGATCTTCGTCAGGCATTTTATCTTGTCTTGCATTTTAATCTAAACCTAAGGCTTTTTGTTAGACTCGGCTTCAATACCGAATTCTCTTTCAAATTTATAAACTTACCAGCTGTAAGCCAGTAAAAAAAAAACTATATTACCCTATTGGTATCCCAGTAATTTTGTGCTACGTTGAAAGTCCGTTCTGATGGCCTGAATCAGTGAAGCCTTACGCGCTTTAGCCTCCGATCGTTGGGCGCAAGAAAGGGATATTTTTTTCCTAAAGAAGCATATTGGTCGATAAAATGATTGCGTAAATATGACACTGCATATTGTACTCGACTATGGTCATCGGGATTGTTCAGGATTCTTCGTGGCATAGGGCCAATTCCGGCTGAGTTCACACGCCAGAATGCACTATTATATAGGGAAGAAAAAATGTCGGCGTATCACAGCTAGAAAAATCTATTCAGCAACTGAAGGTACATCCTGTCCAGTGGCTCTAGCACCAGCGTGTTACCAGTATTCGGGCAAATTTGACCCCCTGGGTATCTTAATATTGATATTTAAAAATGATAACAGTGCGTAACTGGCTTTAAATACATTATCAATTTTTATGATTTCTTTCTTCACACACCTCAAATTAAAAAAAATAAAGGATATAAATAAAAAATTACAAAGGATATCGCTGCAGTTGCAAGTTTTGTCATTCGGATGTTTGCTAACTACTCAGAACATGTAATGCACTTTAGTATTATGTTAGTACCAAATGTCCAATTAAATTTTTTTCCCAGAAAATAGCTTTAGTAGAAAAGGCAGCTCTTGCCTCCATTTCGCAAGATCAACTCCTGATTCGTTGATACCATAACCGCAACATAATGGCCAGCTATTGAAATCAACACAACAGAGCTCATACGCAATCTGGCCATAATATGACGCCCGTATCAATTAGTATGAAAAGTAATTTTGTGCGTTCCGGTTTAAGCATAACCATAATCTAAATCAGTTACGTAAGCGTTCTGTTTAAAGACGTATAAGCAACTTACCTCGTATGATTCTTTGCTTACTAGATTGCAGAGTAATTTTTAAAGTGAAAAATAAAATAAATA